>NW_026294639.1:0-81122 GCF_026119805.1 Tympanuchus pallidicinctus | reverse complement strand
CCCCCGCCATAGACTCCCCCATTATCCCCTCCATAGACCCCCCTATAGACCCCCCCATTAACATTCCAATGGACCCCCCCTCATTATCCCCCCCATTCACCCCCCCATTAACATCCCAATGGACCCCCCCATAGACCCCCCCATTATCACCCCATAGACCCCCCCAATGGACCCCCCCCATTATCCCCCCCATAGACCCCCCTATAGACCCCCCCATTAACATCCCAAAGGACCCCCCCATAGCCCCCCCATTATCCCCCCCATAGACCCCCGATTACCTCCCAATGGACCCCCCCATAGACCCCCCATTGGCCCACTATTAACATCCCAATGGACCCCCCCATAACCCCCCCATTGGCCCCCCCATAGACCCCCCCATTAACCTCCCAATGGACACCCCATAGACCCCCCCCATAGAGACCCTCACATTATCCCCCCCATAGACCCCCCCATAGATACCCTCGCATTATCCCCCCCATAGACCCCCCCATTATCCCCCCCTTAGACCCCCTATTAACCTCCCAAAGGACCCCCCCATAGACCTTCCCATTATCCCCCCCATAGACCCCCCCATTATCCCCCCCATAGACCCCCCTATAGTCCCCCCCCATTAACATCCCAAAGGACCCCCCCATAGCCCCCCCATTATCCCCCCCATAGACCCCCGATTACCTCCCAATGGACCCCCCCATAGACCCCCCCATTGGCCCACTATTAACATCCCAATGGACCCCCCCACAGACCCTCCCATTATCCCCCCCATAGACCCCCCCATAACCTCCTAATTGACCCCCCATAGACCCTCCCATTATCCCCCCCATAGACCCCCCCCATAGACCCCCCCATTAACACCCCAATGGACCCCTCCAATAGCCCCCCCATTATCCCCCCCATAGACCTCCCCATTGGCCCACTATTAACACCCTAAAGGACCCCCCCATAACCCCCCCATTATCCCCCCCATAGACCCCCCCACAGACCCCCCCACTAACATCCCAAAGGACTCCCCATAGCCCCCCATTGTCCCCCCTCTAGAGCCCCCCATTAACATCCCTATGGACCCCCCCATAGTCCCCCCCATTGGCTCCCCCATAGACCCCCCCATTAACCTCCCAATGGCCCCCCCCATAGACCTCCCCCATTATCCCCCCCATAGCCCCCCCAATATCCGCCCCATAGACCCCCCTCATTAACATTCCAATGGACCCCCCCATTATCCCCCCCATTAACATCCCAATGGACCCTCCATAGACCCCCCATTATCCCCCCCATAACCTCCCAATGGACCCCCCCATAGACCCCATTATCCCCCCCATTAACATCCCAAAGCACCCCCCCATAGCCCCCTCATTATCCCCCCCATTATCCCCCCCATAGACCCCCCCCATAACCTCCCAACGGACCCCCCCATACACCCCCCATACCCCCCATACCCTCCCCCCTAGCCCCCCCTAGACCCCCCCCATTATCCTCCCCATAGATCCCCCCATTATCCCCCCCATTAACATCCCAAAGCACCCCCCATAGACCCCCCATTATCCCCCCCATAGCCCCCTCATTATCCCCCCATAGACCCCCCCATAACCTCCCAACAGACCCCCTCATACACCCCCCATACCCCCCCATACCCTCCCCCCTAGCCCCCCATAGACCCCCCCCATTATCCCCCCCATAACCTCCCAACAGACCCCCCCATACACCCCCCATATCCCCCCATACCCTCCTCCCTAGCCCCCCCATAGACCCCCCCGTTATCCCTCCCATAAACCCCCCCCATTATCCCCCCCATAGACCCCCCCATTATCCCCCCCCTAGACCCTCCCCATTATCCCCCCCATAGACCCCCCCATTATCCCCCCCATTAACATCCCAAAGCACCCCCCCATAGCCCCCTCATTATCCCCCCCATTATCCCCCCATTATCCCCCCATAGACCCCCCATAACCTCCCAACGGACCCCCCCATACACCCCCCATACCCCCCCATACCCTCCCCCCTAGCCCCCCCCCATTAATCCCTCCCCTAGACCCCCCCCATTATCCCCCCCATAGACCCCATTATCCCCCCCATTAACATCCCAAAGCACCCCCCCATAGCCCCCTCATTATCCCCCCCATTAATCCCCCCCATAGACCCCCCCATAACCTCCCAACGGACCCCACCATACACCCCCCATACCCCCCATAGACCCCCCCATTATCTCCCCCATTATCCCCCCATTATCCCCCCATTATCCCCCCCATAGACCCCCCCATAACCTCCCAAAGGACCCCCCCATACACCCCCCATACACCCCCCATACCCCCCCATACCCTCCTCCCTAGCCCCCCTAGACCCCCCCCATTATCCCCCCCATTGACATCCCAAAGCACCCCCCCGTAGCCCCCTCATTATCCCCCCCATTATCCCCCCATTATCCCCCCCATAGACCCCCCCATAACCTCCCAACGGACCCCCCCATACCCCCCCCATACACCCCCCGTACCCTCCCCCCTAGACCCCCCTCATTATCCCCCCCATAGACCCCCCCATAACCTCCCAACGGACCCCCCCATACCCTCCCCCCTAGACCCCCCCCATTATCCCCCCCATAGACCCCCCTATAGACCCCCCATTAACATCCCAAAGCACCCCCCCATAGACCCCCTCATTATCCCCCCCCCATTATCCCCCCATTATCCCCCCCATACACCCCCCATACACCCCCCATAACCTCCCAAAGGACCCCCCCATAGCCCCCTACCCCCCCCTCACCCCTATCCCCCCCCAGGCCATGCGCCGCCTCTACCAGGCGTCGCAGCGCTACCCGGCGTGGAAGCGGCAGCACTCCCCGCAGCGCAAGCCGTGGCTGTTCCCGGAGCAGAGCCGCGTCCCCCCGCTGCCGCTGGCGGAGCTCAGCCTGCAGAGGTCGGCGTCGCTGCCGGACATCGACGAGAGCGGCCTGCAGGAGGGGACCGACGAGCGGGGGGGGGAGGGCAGCGACGACGACGCCCCCCCGCCTTGACGCGGAGCCCCCCGCCCCACCGACATCCCCTCCCGCAGAGCCCGGACGGAGCGCGCCGTGCTCAGCCCCACAGACCCCCGTCGGCCCCCTGGGACCTCCCCCATTCACCCCCCAGAACCTCCCGATGGACCCCCCATAGACCCCCCATTATCCCCCCCATTCACCCCCCCATAACCTCCCGATGGACCCCCCCATAGACCCCCCCTCATTATCCCCCCCATAGACCCCCCCATAACCTCCCGATGGACCCCCCCATAGACCTCCCATTAGCATCCCGATGGACCCCCCATAGCCCCCCATTAACATCCCAATGGACCCCCCCATAACCTCCCGATGGACCCCCCCCATAGACCCCCCCTCATTATCCCCCCCATAGACCCCCCCATAACCTCCCGATGGACCCCCCATAGACCCCCCATTAGCATCCCAATGGACCCCCCCCATAGACCCCCCCCTCATTATCCCCCCCATAGACCCCCCCATAACCTCCCAATGGACCCCCCCATAGACCCCCCATTAACATCCCGATGGACCCCCCATAGACCCCCCATTAGCATCCCAATGGACCCCCCCCCATAGACCCCCCCCTCATTATCCCCCCCATAGACCCCCCCATAACCTCCCAATGGACCCCCCCATAGACCCCCCATTAACATCCCGATGGACCCCCCCACAGGCCCCCCCTCATTATCCCCGCCATTCACCCCCCCATAACCTCCCGATGGACCCCCCCCATAGACTCCCCTCATTATCCCCCCCATAGACCCCCCATTAACATCCCAATGGACCCCCCCATAGACCCCCCCTCATTATCCCCCCCATAGACCCCCCCTCATTATCCCCCCCATAGACCCCCCATTAGCATCCCAATGGACCCCCCCATAGACCCCCCCTCATTATCCCCCCCATACACCCCCTATAACCTCCCAATGGACCCCCCCCATAGACCCCCCATTAACATCCCAATGGACATCCCAAATCCCATATCCCAACCCCAATCCCAAATCCCAAATCCCACATCCCACATCCCACATCCCATATCCTAATCCTAAATCCCACATCCCATATCTCCATCCCATATCCCAATCCCATATTCCCATCCCATATTCAAATCCCATATTCTAATCCCAATCCCGTTCTCCAATCCCAATCCCATATTCCCATCCCAATCCCAATCCCAAATCCCACATCCCATATCCTAATTCCATATCTCCATCCCATATCCCAATCCCAATCCCATATTCCCATCCCATTCCCCAACCCCAACCCCAAATCCCACATCCCAATCCCAAATCCTATATTCCCATCCCATATGCCAACCCTGTATCATAACCCCCATCCCAAATCCCACTTCCCAAATCCCATATCCCAACCCCAATCCTACATCCCATATTGTAATCCCTCATCGCAACCCCAATCCCGTGTCCCATATCCCAATCCCAAATCCCATATTCCCATCCCATTCCCTAACCCCAATCCCACACCCCACATCCCAATCCCAAATCCCACATCCCATATCCTAGTCCCAATCCCATATTCACACCCCATACCCCAATATCCAACCCCAACCCCAATCCCAATCCCATATTCCCACCCCATATCCCAATCCCAACCCCACTCCCACCCCATATCCTATTATGGGATGTCCCAACCCCGACCCCAACCCGCCCCGTTCCGCCCCACAGCGCCCCCTGTGGGTTCCCTTATGGATGGGGGGGGAGGTGGGCAGGGGCTCCATGTTGGGCTGGGGGCTTTTGGGGGGGGGGGGGGGGGGGGGCAGCTTTTGGGGTTTGGGGTTTGGGGCGACGTTTTGTAGGGCGCAGCGCGGCGCCACCCCGCAATAAAAGGAGTCACTGCTGCTCTGCCTGCAACGGCCCTACAGCCCACCCTATAGCCTGACCCTATAGCCTGACCCTATAGCCTGACCCCATAGCCTGACCCTATAGCCTGACCCTATAGCCTGACCCTATAGCCTGACCCCATAGCCCACCCCATAGCCTGACCCCATAGCCTGACCCTATAGCCTGACCCTATAGCCTGACCCTACAGCCTGACCCTATAGCCTGACCCTATAGCCTGACCCCATAGCCTGACCCTATAGCCTGACCCCATAGCCTGACCCCATAGCCTGACCCTATAGCCTGACCCTATAGCCTGACCCCATAGCCTGACCCCATAGCCCACCCCATAGCCTGACCCTATAGCCTGACCCCATAGCCTGACCCTATAGCCTGACCCCATAGCCTGACCCCATAGCCTGACCCTATAGCCTGACCCTATAGCCTGACCCTATAGCCTGACCCCATAGCCCACCCCATAGCCTGACCCCATAGCCTGACCCTATAGCCTGACCCTATAGCCTGACCCTACAGCCTGACCCTATAGCCTGACCCTATAGCCTGACCCCATAGCCTGACCCTATAGCCTGACCCCATAGCCTGACCCCATAGCCTGACCCTATAGCCTGACCCTATAGCCTGACCCCATAGCCTGACCCCATAGCCCACCCCATAGCCTGACCCTATAGCCTGACCCTATAGCCTGACCCCATAGCCTGACCCTATAGCCTGACCCTACAGCCTGACCCTATAGCCTGACCCTATAGCCTGACCCCATAGCCTGACCCTATAGCCTGACCCTACAGCCTGACCCCATAGCCTGACCCCATAGCCTGACCCTATAGCCTGACCCTACAGCCTGACCCCATAGCCTGACCCCATAGCCTGACCCTATAGACTGACCCTATAGCCTGACCCCATAGCCTGACCCTATAGCCCACCCCATAGCCTGACCCTATAGCCTGACCATATAGGCTGACCCTATTGCCTGACCCTATAGCCTGACCCTATAGCCCACCCCATAGCCTGACCCTATAGCCTGACCCTATAGCCTGACCCTACAGCCCACCCCATAGCCCACCCCATAGCCTGACCCTATAGCCTGACCCTATAGCCTGACCCCATAGCCTGACCCTACAGCCTGACCCTATAGCCTGACCCTATAGCCTGACCCTATAGCCCACCCCATAGCCCACCCCATAGCCCACCCCATAGCCCACCCCATAGCCTGACCCTATAGCCTGACCCCATAGCCTGACCCTATAGCCCACCCCATAGCCTGACCCTATAGCCTGACTCCATAGCCCACCCCATAGCCTGACCCTATAGCCTGACCCTATAGCCTGACCCTATAGCCCACCCCATAGCCCACCCCATAGCCTGACCCTATAGCCTGACCCTATAGCCTGACCCTATAGCCCACCCCATAGCCTGACCCTATAGCCTGACCCCATAGCCCACCCCATAGCCTGACCCCATAGCCTGACCCTATAGCCTGACCCTATAGCCTGACCCTACAGCCCACCCCATAGCCTGACCCTATAGCCTGACCCTATAGCCCACCCCATAGCCTGACCCTACAGCCTGACCCTATAGCCTGACCCTACAGCCTGACCCTACAGCCTGACCCTATAGCCTGACCCTACAGCCCACCCCATAGCCTGACCCTATAGCCTGACCCTACAGCCTGACCCTACAGCCTGACCCTATAGCCTGACCCTACAGCCTGACCCTACAGCCTGACCCTACAGCCTGACCCTATAGCCTGACCCCATAGCCTGACCCTATAGCCTGACCCTATAGCCTGACCCTACAGCCTGACCCCATAGCCCACCCCATAGCCTGACCCTACAGCCTGACCCTATAGCCTGACCCTATAGCCTGACCCCATAGCCTGACCCTATAGCCTGACCCTATAGCCTGACCCTACAGCCTGACCCTATAGCCTGACCCCATAGCCTGACCCTATAGCCTGACCCTACAGCCTGACCCCATAGCCTGACCCCATAGCCTGACCCTATAGCCTGACCCTATAGCCTGACCCTACAGCCTGACCCTATAGCCTGACCCCATAGCCTGACCCCATAGCCTGACCCTATAGCCTGACCCTATAGCCCACCCCATAGCCTGAACCTACAGCCTGACCCTATAGCCTGACCCCATAGCCTGACCCTATAGCCCACCCCATAGCCTGACCCCATAGCCTGACCCTACAGCCTGACCCCATAGCCTGACCCTACAGCCCACCCCATAGCCTGACCCTATAGCCTGACCCTATAGCCAGACCCTATAGCCTGACCCCATAGCCTGACCCTATAGCCTGACCCTATAGCCCACCCCATAGCCCACCCCATAGCCTGACCCTATAGCCAGACCCTATAGCCTGACCCTACAGCCCACCCCATAGCCTGACCCTATAGCCAGACCCTATAGCCCACCCCATAGCCCACCCCATAACCTGACCCTATAGCCTGACCCTATAGCCTGACCCTATAGCCCACCCTATAGCCCACCCCATAGCCCTACAGCCTGACCCTATAGCCTGACCCCATAGCCTGACCCCATAGCCCACCCCATAGCCCTACAGCCTGACTCTATAGCCTGACCCTATAGCCCACCCCATAGCCCAAACCCCAACCCCAAATCCCACATCCCAATCCCATATTCCCATCCCATATCCCAATCCCAAATCCCACATCCCATATCCTAATTCCATATCTCCATCCCATATCCCAATCCCAATCCCATATTCCCATCCCATTCCCCAACCCCAATCCCAAAACCCACATCCCAATCCCAAATCCTATATTCCCATCCCATATGCCAACCCTGTATCATAACCTCCATCCCAAATCCCAAATCCCACTTCCCAAATCCCATATCCCAACCCCAATCCTACATCCCATATTGTAATCCCTCATCCCAACCCCAATCCCGTGTCCCATATCCCAATCCCAAATCCCATATTCCCATCCCATTCCCTAACCCCAATCCCACACCCCACATCCCAATCCCAAATCCCACATCCCATATCCTAGTCCCAATCCCATATTCACACCCCATACCCCAATATCCAACCCCAACCCCAATCCCAATCCCATATTCCCACCCCATATCCCAACCCCAACCCCACTCCCACCCCATATCCTATTATGGGATGTCCCAACCCCGACCCCAACCCGCCCCGTTCCGCCCCACAGCGCCCCCTGTGGGTTCCCTTATGGATGGGGGGGAGGTGGGCAGGGGCTCCATGTTGGGCTGGGGGCTTTTGGGGGGGGGGGGGGGGGGGCAGCTTTTGGGGTTTGGGGTTTGGGGCGACGTTTTGTAGGGCGCAGCGCGGCGCCACCCCGCAATAAAAGGAGTCACTGCTGCTCTGCCTGCAACGGCCCTACAGCCCACCCCATAGCCTGACCCTATAGCCTGACCCTATAGCCTGACCCTATAGCCTGACCCTATAGCCTGACCCTACAGCCCACCCCATAGCCTGACCCCATAGCCTGACCCTATAGCCAACCCCATAGCCTGACCCTATAGCCTGACCCTACAGCCCACCCCATAGCCTGACCCTATAGCCTGACCCTATAGCCTGACCCTACAGCCCACCCCATAGCCTGACCCTATAGCCTGACCCTATAGCCTGACCCTACATCCCACCCCATAGCCTGACCCCATAGCCTGACCCTATAGCCTGACCCTATAGCCTGACCCCATAGCCTGACCCTATAGCCTGACCCTATAGCCCACCCCATAGCCTGACCCTATAGCCTGACCCTATAGCCTGACCCCATAGCCGACCCTACAGCCTGACCCTATAGCCCACCCCATAGCCTGACCCTATAGCCTGACCCTATAGCCTGACCCCATAGCCTGACCCCATAGCCTGACCCTATAGCCTGACCCTATAGCCTGACCCTATAGCCCACCCCATAGCCTGACCCTACAGCCTGACCCTATAGCCCACCCCATAGCCTGACCCTATAGCCTGACCCTATAGCCCACCCCATAGCCCTACAGCCTGACCCTGTAGCCTGACCCTATAACCTGCCCCATAGCCCGCCCCATAGCCTGGCCCCATATTCCACCCCATGACCCTATAACCCGCCCCATAGCCCGCCCCATAGCCCACCCCATAGCCCCATAGCCCCATAGCCCACCCCATAGCCTGGCCCCATAGCCCACCTTATGACCCTATAACCCGCCCCATAGCCCCACAGCCCACCCTATAGCCGACCCCATAGCCCACCCCATGACCCTATAACCTGCCCCATAGCCCCATAGCCCCACAGCCTACCCCATAGCCCGACCCCACAGCCCTATAACCGACCCCATAGCCCGACCCCATTGCCCACCCTATAACCCCATCACCCCATTACCCGCCCCATAGCCCCACAGCCCACCCCACAGCCCGACCCCACAGCCCTATAACCTGCCCCATAGCCCGACCCCATAGGCCACCCTATAACCCCATAACCCCATAACCCCATAACCCCATCACCCGCCCCATAGCCCCACAGCCCTATAACCTGCCCCATAGCCCGACCCCATAGCCCACCCTATAACCCTATAACCCCATAACCCTATAACCCGCCCCATAGCCCCACAGCCCACCCCACAGCCCGACCCCACAGCCCTATAACCTGCCCCATAGCCCGACCCCATAGCCCACCCTATAACCCCATAACCCCATAACCCCATCACCCGCCCCATAGCCCCACAGCCCACTCCACAGCCCGACCCCACAGCCCTATAACCTGCCCCATAGCCCGACCCCATTTCCCACCCTATAACCCCATCACCCCATCACCCGCCCCATAGCCCCGCAGCCCATCCCACAGCCCGACCCCATAGCCAGACCCCATAGCCCTATAACCGACCCCATAGCCGGTCCATTGCCCACCCTATAACCCCATAACCCCATAACCCTATAACCCGCCCCATAGCCCCACAGCCCACCCCACAGCCCTATAACCGACCCCATAGCCCGACCCCATTTCCCACCCTATAACCCCATAACCCCATAACCCCATCACCCGCCCCATAGCCCCACAGCCCTATAACCTGCCCCATAGCCCGACCCCATAGCCCACCCTATAACCCTATAACCCCATAACCCCATAACCCGCCCCATCGCCCCACAGCCCCACAGCCCTATAACCCGCCCCATAGCCCGACCCCATTGCCCACCCCATAACCCCATCACCCGCCCCATTGCCCCACAGCCCCGCCCCCACAGCCCCATTTCCGCCAGGCGGCGCCCCGCGGCCCCGCCCCCAATTAACGCCGCGCATTAATGAGGATCCGAAAGGGGGCGGGGCAGCTTTGGCTCCTCCTCCGCTCCGCGCCGTTTCCGCAGGTCTGAGAGCCGCCCCGAATCCCGACCCCACAACTTTGGGGGCCCCATAGGGATGGGGGGGCGCTATGGGGCGGGGAGCCGCTATGGGGCGGGGAGCCGCTATGGGGCGAAGTGCCGCTATGGGGCGGGGAGCCGCTATGGGGCCAAGTGCCGCTATGGGGCGGGGAGCCGCTATGGGGCGAAGTGCCGCTATGGGGCGGGGAGCCGCTATGGGGCGAAGTGCCGCTATGGGGCGAAGTGCCGCTATGGGGCGGGGAGCCGCTATGGGGCGAAGTGCTGCTATGGGGCGAAGTGCCGCTATGGGGCCGGGTGCCGCTATGGGGCGAAGTGCCGCTATGGGGCGGGGAGCCGCTATGGGGCGAAGTGCCGCTATGGGGCGGGGAGCCGCTATGGGGCGAAGTGCCGCTATGGGGCCGGGTGCCGCTATGGGGCGAAGTGCCGCTATGGGGCGAAGTGCGGCCCAGCCTCTGGTGTGGGATTAGGATGGGGGGCGGGGGAGGGGAATGGCGGCGGTGATCCCAAATCTATGGGGTTTGGGGTCCTGAGTGCCCCATAAGTTTGGGGTTTGGGGTCCTGAGTGCCCCATAAGTTTGGGGTTTGGGGTCGGGCTGCCCCACAGGTTTGGGGTTTGGGGTCTGGAGTGACAGATCTGTGGGGTTTGGGGTCCTGAGTGTTGAATCTATGGGGTTTGGGGTCAGGGTGCCCCATAAGTTTGGGGTTTGGGGTCCGGAGTGAAGATCTGTGGGGTTTGGGGTCGGGGTGCCCCATAAGTTTGGGGTTTGGGGTCTGGAGTGAAGATCTGTGGGGTTTGGGGTCGGGGTGCCCCATAAGTTTGGGGTTTGGGGTCCGGAGTGAAGATCTGTGGGGTTTGGGGTCGGGGTGCCCCATAAGTTTGGGGTTTGGGGTCTGGAGTGAAGATCTGTGGGGTTTGGGGTCCTCAGTGCCCCATAGATTTGGGGTTTGGGGTCCTGAGTGCTGAATCTATGGGGTCTGGGGTCGGGGTGCCCCATAGATCTGGGGTTTGGAGTCTGGAGTGCCCCCATAACCCCCCCCAAACCCCCACCCCACAACCCCACCCCATATCCCCCCCCACCCCATAAACCCCCCATAGCGCCCCCACCCCATAACCACCCCCTTAATTTCCCCCCCACCCTATAACCCACCCCACAACCCCACATATCCCTCCCACCCCATAACCCCCCCAAACCCCCACCCCATATCTCCCCCCCACCCCATAACCCACCCCATAACCCCCCACAGCCCCCCATATCCCCACCCCATAAACCCCCATAACCCCCCCACCCCATAACCCCCCCCAAACCCCCACCCCATATCTCCCCCCCACGCCATAAACCCCCATATCTCCCCCCCACCCCATAACCCCCCCATAACCCCCCACGGCGCCCCAAACCCCATAACCCACCCCATAAACCCCCCCACCCCATATCCCCACCCCATAACCCCCCATATCCCCCCCCACCCCATAACACCACCCCATAACCCTCCCCACCCCATAACCCCCTCATCTCTCCCCCCCACCCCATAACCCCCCTCCCCACCCCATAGTCCCCCCACAGCCCCCCCACCCCATAACCCCCCCCATAACCCCCCATGTCCCCCCCCACCCCATAACGCCACCCCATAAACCCCATAAGCCCCCCACCCCATAACCCCACCCCATAACCCCACCCCATAACACCCCATAACCCCCCCCACCCCATAACCCCCCCCACCCTATATATCCCCCCCACCCCATATGTCTCCCCACAGCCACCCCTCACCCCATAACGCCACCCCATAACCCCCTATTTCCCCCCACCCCAAAACCCCCCACAAACCCCCACCCCATAACCCCCCATATCCCCCCCCACCCCATAAACCACCCCATAACCCCCCATATCCACCGCCACCCCATAACCCCCGCACCCCATATCCCCACCCCATAAACCCTCGTATCCACCCCCACCCCATAACGCCACCCCATAACCCGCCATATCCACCCCCACCCCATATCCCCGCCCCATAACCCCCCATATCCCCCCACCCTATAACCCCACCCCATAGCACTCCGTAGTCCCACCCCATAACCCCCCCACAACCCCATAATCCCCCATAAACCCACCCCATAAACCCCATAACCCCCCAACACCCCATAACGCACCCCATAAGCCCCCATAACCCCCCATAACCCTCCCCACCCCATAATCCCCCCATATCTCCCCCCACACCATAACGCCACCCCATAACCCACCCCATAACACCCCATAGGCCCACCCCATACCCCCCCACAACCCCCATCACCCCATAACCCACCCCATAACCCACCCCATAACCCCCCACAAACCCCCACCCCATAACCCCCCATATCCCCCCCCACCCCATAACACCACCCCATAACCCTCCCCACCCCATAATCCCCTCATCTCTCCCCCCACCCCATAACCCCCCTCCCTGCCCCATAGTCCCCCCACAGCCCCCCACACCCCATAACCCACCCCATAAACCCCACAGCCCCCCCACCCCATAACGCCACCCCATAAACCCCATAAGCCCCCCACCCCATAACCCCACCCCATAACACCCCATATTCCCCCCCACCCCATAACCCCCCATAACCCCCCACCCCATAACCCACCCCATAAGCCCCCATATCCACCGCCACCCCATAACCCCCGCACCCCATATCCCCGCCCCATAAACCCTCGTATCCCCCCCACCCCATAACGCCACCCCATAACCCGCCATATCCACCCCCACCCCATATCCCCACCCCATAACCCCACCCCATAGCACTCCGTAGTCCCACCCCATAACCCCCCCCCAACCCCATAATCCCCCATAAACCCACCCCATAAACCCCATAACCCCCCAACACCCCATAACGCACCCCATAATCCCCCCATATCTCCCCCCACACCATAACGCCACCCCATAACCCCCCCCATAACACCCCATAGGCCCACCCCATACCCCCCCACAACCCCCATCACCCCATAACCCACCCCATAACCCACCCCATAGCCCACCCCATAATTCCCCACCCCATAACCCCCCATATCCCCCCCACTCCATAACCCCCTCACCCCATAATCCCCCCATAACCCCCCCACCCCATAACCCACCCCATAAACCCCATAACCCCCCCACCCCATAACCCACCCCATAACCCCCCACCTCATAAACCCCAATATCTCCCCCCCACCCCATAACCCCCCCATAACACCCCATAGTCCCACCCCATAAACCCCCATAACCCCCCACCCCATAACCCACCCCATAACCCCCATATCCACCCGCACCCCATAATCCCACCCCATACCCCCCCACCCTATAACCCCACCCCATAACCCCCCACAACCCCCCACCCCATAACGCACCCCATAACACCCCATAGTCCCACCCCATAACCCCCCCACAACCCCCATCACCCCATAACCCCACCCCATAACCCCCCATATCCCCCCCGCCCCATAAACCCCCACCCCATAACCCCACCCCATAAACCCCACAACCCCCCACCCCATAACCCTCCCCACCCCATAAACCCCCATCTCTCCCCCCCACCCCATAACCCCCCAAAACCCACCCACCCCATAACCCACCCCATAAACCCCATAACCCCCCACCCCATAACGCACCCTATAACCCCCCATATCCCCCCCTACCCCATAATCCTCCCACCCCATAAACCCCATATCCCCCCCACCCCATAATCCACCCCATAACCCCCATGTCTGCCCCCCACCCCATAACTCATCCTATAAACCCCATAACCCCCCCACCCCATAACGCACCCCATAAACCCCCAGATCCCCCCCACCCTATAACCCCACCCCATAAACCCCATAACCCCAATATCCCCCCCCACCCCATAACCCCACCCCATAACCCCCATATCCACCCGCACCCCATAATCCCACCCCATAACCCCCCCCACCCCATATCCCCACCCCATAAACCCCCATATCCCCCCCACCCCATAACCCACCCCATAACACCCCATAACCCCCCGACCCCATAATCCCCCCATAACCCCCATCACCCCATAAACCCACCCCATAAACCCCACAACACCCCACCCCATAACCCACCCCATAAACCCCATTTCCCCCCCACCCCATAACCCACCCCATAACCCCCCCATCCCATAATCCCCCCATAACCCCCCATACATCCCCCACCCCATAACGCACCCCATAAACCCCATAACCCCCCCACCCCACAACCCCCCACCCCATAACCCACCCCATAAACCCCATTTCCCCCCCACCCCATAACCCACCCCATAACCCCTCCCACCCCATAATCCCCCCATAACCCCCCATACATCCCCCCCACCCCATAATGCACCCCATAAACCCCACAACCCCTCACCCCATAACACACCCCATAAACCCCATAACCCCCCCACCCCACAACCCCCCACCCCATAACCCACCCCATAAACCCCAAATCCCCCCCCACCCCATAACCCACCCCATAACCCCCCCACCCCATAATCCCTCCATAACCCCCCATCTCTCCCCCCACCCCATAATGCACCCCATAAACCCCACAACCCCTCACCCCATAACCCCACCCCATAAACCCCATTTTCCCCCCACCCCATAACCCACCCCATAACCCCTCCCACCCCATAATCCCCCCATAACCCCCCATACATCCCCCACCCCATAATGCACCCCATAAACCCCACAAGCCCCCACCCCATAAACCCCAAATCGCCCCAAACCCCATAACCCCCCATAACCCCCCACCCCATAATCCCCCCATAACCCCCCACAACCCCCCACCCCATAACCCCTCCCCCCCCAAATCCCCCATAATGCCTCGCGCTCCCGAACCCGAAAGCGAAACCGTTTCCGCCCCACAGCGCAGCCTCCGCCCCATAAAAAACCCCACAGGCGCCACTTCTGCTTTTAGGGCCGCGCCGGGCCGAGGAGCCGGGGGGCAGCAGGAGGTAATGGGGTGGGGGGGGGCGGCCCTACAGCCTCGTGTCCTCTGACCCCATAGATGTGACCCCATAAAGTCCCTTCTGACCCATAGATGTGACCCCATATCTTCTGTGTCCCTTCTGACCCCATAGATGTGACCCCATATCTTCTGTGTCCCTTCTGACCCCATAGATGTGACCCCATATCTTCTGTGTCCCTTCTGACCCCATAGATGTGACCCCATATCTTCTGTGTCCCTTCTGACCCCATAGATGTGACCCCATATCTTCTGTGTCCCTTCTGACCCCATAGATGTGACCCCATATCTTGTGTCCCCATGACCCCATAGACGTGACCCCATATCTTCTGTGTCCCTTCTGACCCCATAGACGTGACCCCATATCTTGTGTGTCCCTTCTGACCCCATAGATGTGACCCCATATCTTCTGTGTCCCTTCTGACCCCATAGATGTGACCCCATATCTTCTGTGTCCCTTCTGACCCCATAGACGTGACCCCATATCTTGTGTCCCCATGACCCCATAGACGTGACCCCATATCTTCTGTGTCCCCCTGACCCTATAGATGTGACCCCATATCTTCTGTGTCCCTTCTGACCCCATAGACGTGACCCCATATCTTCTGTGTCCCTTCTGACCCCATAGATGTGACCCCATATCTTCTGTGTCCCTTCTGACCCCATAGATGTGACCCCATATCTTCTGTGTCCCTTCTGACCCCATAGACGTGACCCCATATCTTGTGTCCCCATGACCCCATAGACGTGACCCCATATCTTCTGTGTCCCCCTGACCCTATAGATGTGACCCCATATCTTCTGTGTCCCTTCTGACCCCATAGACGTGACCCCATATCTTCTGTGTCCCTTCTGACCCCATAGATGTGACCCCATATCTTCTGTGTCCCTTCTGACCCCATAGATGTGACCCCATATCTTGTGTCCCCATGACCCCATAGACGTGACCCCATATCTTCTGTGTCCCTTCTGACCCCATAGACGTGACCCCATATCTTCTGTGTCCCCCTGACCCCATAGATGTGACCCCATATCTTCTGTGTCCCTTCTGACCCCATAGATGTGACCCCATATCTTCTGTGTCCCTTCTGACCCCATAGATGTCACCCCATATCTTCTGTGTCCCTTCTGACCCCATAGATGTGACCCCATATCTTCTGTGTCCCCATGACCCCATAGACGTGACCCCATATCTTCTGTGTCCCTTCTGACCCCATAGACGTGACCCCATATCTTGTGTGTCCCTTCTGACCCCATAGATGTGACCCCATATCTTCTGTGTCCCTTCTGACCCCATAGACGTGACCCCATATCTTGTGTGTCCCTTCTGACCCCATAGATGTGACCCCATATCTTCTGTGTCCCTTCTGACCCCATAGACGTGACCCCATATCTTCTGTGTCCCTTCTGACCCCATAGACGTGACCCCATATCTTCTGTGTCCCTTCTGACCCCATAGATGTGACCCCATATCTTCTGTGTCCCTTCTGACCCCATAGACGTGACCCCATATCTTCTGTGTCCCTTCTGACCCCATAGATGTGACCCCATATCTTCTGTGTCCCTTCTGACCCCATAGACGTGACCCCATATCTTCTGTGTCCCTTCTGACCCCATAGACGTGACCCCATATCTTCTGTGTCCCTTCTGACCCCATAGACGTGACCCCATATCTTCTGTGTCCCTTCTGACCCCATAGACGTGACCCCATATCTTCTGTGTCCCCCTGACCCCATAGATGTGACCCCATATCTTCTGTGTCCCTTCTGACCCCATAGACGTGACCCCATATCTTCTGTGTCCCTTCTGACCCCATAGACGTGACCCCATATCTTCTGTGTCCCTTCTGACCCCATAGATGTGACCCCATATCTTCTGTGTCCCTTCTGACCCCATAGACGTGACCCCATATCTTCTGTGTCCCTTCTGACCCCATAGACGTGACCCCATATCTTCTGTGTCCCTTCTGACCCCATAGACGTGACCCCATATCTTCTGTGTCCCTTCTGACCCCATAGATGTGACCCCATATCTTCTGTGTCCCTTCTGACCCCATAGACGTGACCCCATATCTTCTGTGTCCCTTCTGACCCCATAGATGTGACCCCATATCTTCTGTGTCCCTTCTGACCCCATAGACGTGACCCCATATCTTCTGTGTCCCTTCTGACCCCATAGACGTGACCCCATATCTTCTGTGTCCCTTCTGACCCCATAGACGTGACCCCATATATTCTGTGTCCCTTCTGACCCCATAGATGTGACCCCATATCTTCTGTGTCCCTTCTGACCCCATAGACGTGACCCCATATCTTCTGTGTCCCTTCTGACCCCATAGATGTGACCCCATATCTTCTGTGTCCCTTCTGACCCCATAGATGTGACCCCATATCTTCTGTGTCCCTTCTGACCCCATAGATGTGACCCCATATCCTCTGTGTCCCTTCTGACCCCATAGATGTGACCCCATATCCTCTGTGTCCCTTCTGACCCCATAGATGTGACCCCATATCTTCTGTGTCCCTTCTGACCCCATAGACGTGACCCCATATCTTCTGTGTCCCTTCTGACCCCATAGACGTGACCCCATATCCTCTGTGTCCCCCTGACCCCATAGACGTGACCCCATATCTTCTGTGTCCCCCTGACCCCATAGATGTGACCCCATATCTTCTGTGTCCCTTCTGACCCCATAGATGTGACCCCATATCTTCTGTGTCCCCCTGACCCCATAGATGTGACCCCATATCTTCTGTGTCCCTTCTGACCCCATAGATGTGACCCCATATCTTCTGTGTCCCCCTGACCCCATAGATGTGACCCCATATCTTCTGTGTCCCCCTGACCCCATAGATGTGACCCCATATCTTCTGTGTCCCTTCTGACCCCATAGATGTGACCCCATATCTTCTGTGTCCCCCTGACCCCATAGACGTGACCCCATATCTTCTGTGTCCTCCTGACCCCATAGATGTGACCCCATATCTTCTGTGTCCCTCCTGACCCCATAGACGTGACCCCATATCTTCTGTGTCCCCCTGACCCCATAGATGTGACCCCATATCTTCTGTGTCCCTTCTGACCCCATAGATGTGACCCCATATCTTCTGTGTCCCTTCTGACCCCATAGACGTGACCCCATATCTTCTGTGTCCCTTCTGACCCCATAGACGTGACCCCATATCTTCTGTGTCCCTTCTGACCCCATAGATGTGACCCCATATCTTCTGTGTCCCCCTGACCCCATAGACGTGACCCCATATCTTCTGTGTCCCTCCTGACCCCATAGATGTGACCCCATATCTTCTGTGTCCCCCTGACCCCATAGACGTGACCCCATATCTTCTGTGTCCCTCCTGACCCCATAGATGTGACCCCATATCTTCTGTGTCCCCCTGACCCCATAGACGTGACCCCATATCTTCTGTGTCCCTTCTGACCCCATAGATGTGACCCCATATCTTCTGTGTCCCTTCTGACCCCATAGATGTGACCCCATATCTTCTGTGTCCCTCCTGACCCCATAGATGTGACCCCATATCTTCTGTGTCCCCCTGACCCCATAGACGTGACCCCATATCTTCTGTGTCCCTTCTGACCCCATAGATGTGACCCCATATCTTCTGTGTCCCTTCTGACCCCATAGACGTGACCCCATATCTTCTGTGTCCCTTCTGACCCCATAGATGTGACCCCATATCTTCTGTGTCCCCCTGACCCCATAGATGTGACCCCATATCTTCTGTGTCCCTTCTGACCCCATAGATGTGACCCCATATCTTCTGAGTCCCTTCTGACCCCATAGATGTGACCCCATATCTTCTGTGTCCCTTCTGACCCCATAGATGTGACCCCATATCTTCTGTGTCCCTTCTGACCCCATAGATGTGACCCCATATCTTCTGTGTCCCTTCTGACCCCATAGACGTGACCCCATATCTTCTGTGTCCCTTCTGACCCCATAGACGTGACCCCATATCTTCTGTGTCCCTTCTGACCCCATAGATGTGACCCCATATCTTCTGTGTCCCTCCTGACCCCATAGACGTGACCCCATATCTTCTGTGTCCCTTCTGACCCCATAGATGTGACCCCATATCTTCTGTGTCCCCCTGACCCCATAGATGTGACCCCATATCTTCTGTGTCCCTTCTGACCCCATAGATGTGACCCCATATCCTCTGTGTCCCTTCTGACCCCATAGATGTGACCCCATATCTTCTGTGTCCCTTCTGACCCCATAGACGTGACCCCATATCTTCTGTGTCCCTTCTGACCCCATAGACGTGACCCCATATCTTCTGTGTCCCCCTGATCCCATAGATGTGACCCCATATCTTCTGTGTCCCTTCTGACCCCATAGATGTGACCCCATATCTTCTGTGTCCCTTCTGACCCCATAGATGTGACCCCATATCTTCTGTGTCCCTTCTGACCCCATAGACGTGACCCCATATCTTCTGTGTCCCTTCTGACCCCATAGATGTGACCCCATATCTTCTGTGTCCCTTCTGACCCCATAGATGTGACCCCATATCTTCTGTGTCCCTTCTGACCCCATAGATGTGACCCCATATCTTCTGTGTCCCTTCTGACCCCATAGACGTGACCCCATATCTTCTGTGTCCCCCTGATCCCATAGATGTGACCCCATATCTTCTGTGTCCCTTCTGACCCCATAGACGTGACCCCATATCTTCTGTGTCCCTTCTGACCCCATAGACGTGACCCCATATCTTCTGTGTCCCTTCTGACCCCATAGATGTGACCCCATATCTTCTGTGTCCCTTCTGACCCCATAGATGTGACCCCATATCTTCTGTGTCCCTTCTGACCCCATAGATGTGACCCCATATCTTCTGTGTCCCTTCTGACCCCATAGATGTGACCCCATATCTTCTGTGTCCCTTCTGACCCCATAGACGTGACCCCATATCTTCTGTGTCCCTTCTGACCCCATAGACGTGACCCCATATCTTCTGTGTCCCTCTGACCCCATAGACGTGACCCCATATCTTCTGTGTCCCCCTGACCCCATAGATGTGACCCCATATCTTCTGTGTCCCTTCTGACCCCATAGATGTGACCCCATATCTTCTGTGTCCCTTCTGACCCCATAGACGTGACCCCATATCTTCTGTGTCCCTTCTGACCCCATAGACGTGACCCCATATCTTCTGTGTCCCCCTGACCCCATAGATGTGACCCCATATCTTCTGTGTCCCTTCTGACCCCATAGATGTGACCCCATATCTTCTGTGTCCCTTTCACCCCATAGATGTGACCCCATATCTTCTGTGTCCCTTCTGACCCCATAGATGTGACCCCATATCTTCTGTGTCCTTTCTGACCCCATAGATGTGACCCCATATCCTCTGTGTCCCTTCTGACCCCATAGACGTGACCCCATATCTTCTGTGTCCCTTCTGACCCCATAGACGTGACCCCATATCTTCTGTGTCCCTTCTGACCCCATAGACGTGACCCCATATCTTCTGTGTCCCTTCTGACCCCATAGACGTGACCCCATATCTTCTGTGTCCCTTCTGACCCCATAGACGTGACCCCATATCTTCTGTGTCCCTTCTGACCCCATAGTTGTGACCCCATATCTTCTGTGTCCCTTCTGACCCCATAGATGTGACCCCATATCTTCTGTGTCCCTTCTGACCCCATAGATGTGACCCCATATCTTCTGTGTCCCTTCTGACCCCATAGTTGTGACCCCATATCTTCTGTGTCCCCCTGACCCCATAGACGTGACCCCATATCTTCTGTGTCCCCTGACCCCATAGACGTGACCCCATATCTTCTGTGTCCCTTCTGACCCCATAGACGTGACCCCATATCTTCTGTGTCCCTTCTGACCCCATAGATGTGACCCCATATCTTCTGTGTCCCTTCTGACCCCATAGATGTGACCCCATATCTTCTGTGTCCCCCTGACCCCATAGATGTGACCCCATATCTTCTGTGTCCCCCTGACCCCATAGACGTGACCCCATATCTTCTGTGTCCCTTCTGACCCCATAGACGTGACCCCATATCTTCTGTGTCCCTTCTGACCCCATAGATGTGACCCCATATCTTCTGTGTCCCTCCTGACCCCATAGATGTGACCCCATATCTTCTGTGTCCCCTGACCCCATAGACGTGACCCCATATCTTCTGTGTCCCTTCTGACCCCATAGACGTGACCCCATATCTTCTGTGTCCCTCCTGACCCCATAGATGTGACCCCATATCTTCTGTGTCCCTTCTGACCCCATAGATGTGACCCCATATCTTCTGTGTCCCTTCTGACCCCATAGATGTGACCCCATATCTTCTGTGTCCCTTCTGACCCCATAGACGTGACCCCATATCTTCTGTGTCCCTTCTGACCCCATAGACGTGACCCCATATCTTCTGTGTCCCTTCTGACCCCATAGATGTGACCCCATATCTTGTGTCCCTCTGACCCCATAGACGTGACCCCATATCTTCTGTGTCCCTTCTGACCCCATAGATGTGACCCCATATCTTCTGTGTCCCTTCTGACCCCATAGATGTGACCCCATATCTTCTGTGTCCCCCTGACCCCATAGATGTGACCCCATATCTTCTGTGTCCCTTCTGACCCCATAGACGTGACCCCATATCTTCTGTGTCCCTTCTGACCCCATAGACGTGACCCCATATCTTCTGTGTCCCTTCTGACCCCATAGACGTGACCCCATATATTCTGTGTCCCTTCTGACCCCATAGATGTGACCCCATATCTTCTGTGTCCCTTCTGACCCCATAGACGTGACCCCATATCTTCTGTGTCCCTTCTGACCCCATAGACGTGACCCCATATCTTCTGTGTCCCTTCTGACCCCATAGACGTGACCCCATATCTTCTGTGTCCCTTCTGACCCCATAGATGTGACCCCATATCTTCTGTGTCCCCTCTGACCCCATAGATGTGACCCCATATCTTCTGTGTCCCTTCTGACCCCATAGATGTGACCCCATATCCTCTGTGTCCCCCTGACCCCATAGATGTGACCCCATATCTTCTGTGTCCCTTCTGACCCCATAGACGTGACCCCATATCTTCTGTGTCCCTTCTGACCCCATAGACGTGACCCCATATCCTCTGTGTCCCCCTGACCCCATAGATGTGACCCCATATCTTCTGTGTCCCTTCTGACCCCATAGATGTGACCCCATATCTTCTGTGTCCCCCTGACCCCATAGATGTGACCCCATATCTTCTGTGTCCCCCTGACCCCATAGATGTGACCCCATATCTTCTGTGTCCCTTCTGACCCCATAGACGTGACCCCATATCTTCTGTGTCCCTTCTGACCCCATAGATGTGACCCCATATCTTCTGTGTCCCCCTGACCC
Organism: Tympanuchus pallidicinctus; assembly: GCF_026119805.1. NCBI lineage: Eukaryota > Metazoa > Chordata > Aves > Galliformes > Phasianidae > Tympanuchus > Tympanuchus pallidicinctus. The sequence continues at coordinate 58,579 of NW_026294639.1, read as the reverse complement.
CATAGATGTGACCCCATATCTTCTGTGTCCCCCTGACCCCATAGATGTGACCCCATATCTTCTGTGTCCCTTCTGACCCCATAGATGTGACCCCATATCTTCTGTGTCCCCCTGACCCCATAGACGTGACCCCATATCTTCTGTGTCCTCCTGACCCCATAGATGTGACCCCATATCTTCTGTGTCCCTCCTGACCCCATAGATGTGACCCCATATCTTCTGTGTCCCCCTGACCCCATAGACGTGACCCCATATCTTCTGTGTCCCTTCTGACCCCATAGATGTGACCCCATATCTTCTGTGTCCCTTCTGACCCCATAGACGTGACCCCATATCTTCTGTGTCCCTTCTGACCCCATAGACGTGACCCCATATCTTCTGTGTCCCTTCTGACCCCATAGATGTGACCCCATATCTTCTGTGTCCCCCTGACCCCATAGACGTGACCCCATATCTTCTGTGTCCCTTCTGACCCCATAGATGTGACCCCATATCTTCTGTGTCCCCCTGACCCCATAGACGTGACCCCATATCTTCTGTGTCCCCCTGACCCCATAGACGTGACCCCATATCTTCTGTGTCCCTCCTGACCCCATAGATGTGACCCCATATCTTCTGTGTCCCTTCTGACCCCATAGATGTGACCCCATATCTTCTGTGTCCCCCTGACCCCATAGACGTGACCCCATATCTTCTGTGTCCCTTCTGACCCCATAGACGTGACCCCATATCTTCTGTGTCCTCCTGACCCCATAGACGTGACCCCATATCTTCTGTGTCCCTTCCTGACCCCATAGATGTGACCCCATATCTTCTGTGTCCCCCTGACCCCATAGACGTGACCCCATATCTTCTGTGTCCCTTCTGACCCCATAGATGTGACCCCATATCTTCTGTGTCCCTTCTGACCCCATAGATGTGACCCCATATCTTCTGTGTCCCTTCTGACCCCATAGACGTGACCCCATATCTTCTGTGTCCCTTCTGACCCCATAGACGTGACCCCATATCTTCTGTGTCCCTTCTGACCCCATAGACGTGACCCCATATCTTCTGTGTCCCTTCTGACCCCATAGATGTGACCCCATATCTTCTGTGTCCCTTCTGACCCCATAGATGTGACCCCATATCTTCTGTGTCCCTTCTGACCCCATAGATGTGACCCCATATCCTCTGTGTCCCTTCTGACCCCATAGATGTGACCCCATATCTTCTGTGTCCCTTCTGACCCCATAGATGTGACCCCATATCTTCTGTGTCCCTTCTGACCCCATAGACGTGACCCCATATCTTCTGTGTCCCTTCTGACCCCATAGACGTGACCCCATATCTTCTGTGTCCCTTCTGACCCCATAGACGTGACCCCATATCTTCTGTGTCCCTTCTGACCCCATAGACGTGACCCCATATCTTCTGTGTCCCTTCTGACCCCATAGATGTGACCCCATATCTTCTGCGTCCCTTCTGACCCCATAGATGTGACCCCATATCCTCTGTGTCCCTTCTGACCCCATAGATGTGACCCCATATCTTCTGTGTCCCTTCTGACCCCATAGACGTGACCCCATATCCTCTGTGTCCCTTCTGACCCCATAGATGTGACCCCATATCTTCTGTGTCCCTTCTGACCCCATAGACGTGACCCCATATCTTCTGCGTCCCTTCTGACCCCATAGATGTGACCCCATATCCTCTGTGTCCCTTCTGACCCCATAGATGTGACCCCATATCCTCTGTGTCCCTTCTGACCCCATAGATGTGACCCCATATCTTCTGTGTCCCTTCTGACCCCATAGATGTGACCCCATATCTTCTGTGTCCCTTCTGACCCCATAGATGTGACCCCATAACTTCTGTGTCCCTTCTGACCCCATAGATGTGACCCCATATCTTCTGTGTCCCTTCTGACCCCATAGATGTGACCCCATATCTTCTGTGTCCCTTCTGACCCCATAGATGTGACCCCATATCTTCTGTGTCCCTACTGACCCCATAGATGTGACCCCATATCTTCTGTGTCCCTTCTGACCCCATAGATGTGACCCCATATCTTCTGTGTCCCCCTGACCCCATAGATGTGACCCCATAGATGTGACCCCATAGATGTGACCCCATAGATGTGACCCCATAAAGTCCCTTCTGACCCCATAGACGTGACCCCATATCTTCTGTGTCCCCCTGACCCCATAGATGTGACCCCATATCCTCTGTGTCCCTTCTGACCCCATAGATGTGACCCCATATCCTCTGTGTCCCTTCTGACCCCATAGATGTGACCCCATATCTTCTGTGTCCCTTCTGACCCCATAGACGTGACCCCATATCTTCTGTGTCCCTTCTGACCCCATAGACGTGACCCCATATCTTCTGTGTCCCTTCTGACCCCATAGATGTGACCCCATATCTTCTGTGTCCCCCTGACCCCATAGATGTGACCCCATATCTTCTGTGTCCCTTCTGACCCCATAGACGTGACCCCATATCTTCTGTGTCCCTTCTGACCCCATAGATGTGACCCCATATCTTCTGTGTCCCTTCTGACCCCATAGATGTGACCCCATATCTTCTGTGTCCCTTCTGACCCCATAGATGTGACCCCATATCTTCTGTGTCCCTTCTGACCCCATAGATGTGACCCCATATCTTCTGTGTCCCTTCTGACCCCATAGACGTGACCCCATATCTTCTGTGTCCCTTCTGACCCCATAGATGTGACCCCATATCCTCTGTGTCCCTTCTGACCCCATAGATGTGACCCCATATCTTCTGTGTCCCTTCTGACCCCATAGACGTGACCCCATATCTTCTGTGTCCCTTCTGACCCCATAGATGTGACCCCATATCCTCTGTGTCCCTTCTGACCCCATAGATGTGACCCCATATCTTCTGTGTCCCCTGACCCCATAGATGTGACCCCATATCTTCTGTGTCCCTTCTGACCCCATAGATGTGACCCCATATCTTCTGTGTCCCTTCTGACCCCATAGATGTGACCCCATATCTTCTGTGTCCCTTCTGACCCCATAGATGTGACCCCATATCTTCTGTGTCCCTTCTGACCCCATAGATGTGACCCCATATCTTCTGTGTCCCTTCTGACCCCATAGATGTGACCCCATATCTTCTGTGTCCCTTCTGACCCCATAGATGTGACCCCATATCTTCTGTGTCCCTTCTGACCCCATAGACGTGACCCCATATCTTCTGTGTCCCTTCTGACCCCATAGATGTGACCCCATATCTTCTGTGTCCCTTCTGACCCCATAGATGTGACCCCATATCTTCTGTGTCCCTTCTGACCCCATAGATGTGACCCCATATCTTCTGTGTCCCTTCTGACCCCATAGATGTGACCCCATATCTTCTGTGTCCCCCTGACCCCATAGATGTGACCCCATATCTTCTGTGTCCCTTCTGACCCCATAGATGTGACCCCATATCTTCTGTGTCCCTTCTGACCCCATAGATGTGACCCCATATCTTCTGTGTCCCTTCTGACCCCATAGATGTGACCCCATATCTTCTGTGTCCCTTCTGACCCCATAGATGTGACCCCATATCTTCTGTGTCCCCCTGACCCCATAGATGTGACCCCATATCTTCTGTGTCCCTTCTGACCCCATAGATGTGACCCCATATCTTCTGTGTCCCTTCTGACCCCATAGACGTGACCCCATATCTTCTGTGTCCCTTCTGACCCCATAGATGTGACCCCATATCTTCTGTGTCCCTTCTGACCCCATAGATGTGACCCCATATCTTCTGTGTCCCTTCTGACCCCATAGATGTGACCCCATATCTTCTGTGTCCCTTCTGACCCCATAGATGTGACCCCATATCTTCTGTGTCCCTTCTGACCCCATAGATGTGACCCCATATCTTCTGTGTCCCCCTGACCCCATAGATGTGACCCCATATCTTCTGTGTCCCTTCTGACCCCATAGATGTGACCCCATATCTTCTGTGTCCCTTCTGACCCCATAGACGTGACCCCATATCTTCTGTGTCCCTTCTGACCCCATAGATGTGACCCCATATCTTCTGTGTCCCTTCTGACCCCATAGATGTGACCCCATATCTTCTGTGTCCCTTCTGACCCCATAGATGTGACCCCATATCTTCTGTGTCCCTTCTGACCCCATAGACGTGACCCCATATCTTCTGTGTCCCTTCTGACCCCATAGACGTGACCCCATATCTTCTGTGTCCCTTCTGACCCCATAGACGTGACCCCATATCTTCTGTGTCCCTTCTGACCCCATAGACGTGACCCCATATCTTCTGTGTCCCTTCTGACCCCATAGACGTGACCCCATATCTTCTGTGTCCCTTCTGACCCCATAGACGTGACCCCATATCTTCTGTGTCCCTTCTGACCCCATAGATGTGACCCCATATCTTCTGTGTCCCTTCTGACCCCATAGATGTGACCCCATATCTTTTGTGTCCCTTCTGACCCCATAGACGTGACCCCATATCTTCTGTGTCCCTTCTGACCCCATAGATGTGACCCCATATCTTCTGTGTCCCTTCTGACCCCATAGATGTGACCCCATATCTTCTGTGTCCCTTCTGACCCCATAGATGTGACCCCATATCCTCTGTGTCCCTTCTGACCCCATAGATGTGACCCCATATCTTCTGTGTCCCTTCTGACCCCATAGATGTGACCCCATATCTTCTGTGTCCCTTCTGACCCCATAGATGTGACCCCATATCTTCTGTGTCCCTTCTGACCCCATAGACGTGACCCCATATCTTCTGTGTCCCTTCTGACCCCATAGACGTGACCCCATATCTTCTGTGTCCCTTCTGACCCCATAGACGTGACCCCATATCTTCTGTGTCCCTTCTGACCCCATAGATGTGACCCCATATCTTCTGCGTCCCTTCTGACCCCATAGATGTGACCCCATATCCTCTGTGTCCCTTCTGACCCCATAGATGTGACCCCATATCTTCTGTGTCCCTTCTGACCCCATAGACGTGACCCCATATCCTCTGTGTCCCTTCTGACCCCATAGATGTGACCCCATATCTTCTGTGTCCCTTCTGACCCCATAGATGTGACCCCATATCTTCTGTGTCCCTTCTGACCCCATAGATGTGACCCCATATCTTCTGTGTCCCTTCTGACCCCATAGATGTGACCCCATATCTTCTGTGTCCCTTCTGACCCCATAGATGTGACCCCATATCTTCTGTGTCCCTACTGACCCCATAGATGTGACCCCATATCTTCTGTGTCCCTTCTGACCCCATAGATGTGACCCCATATCTTCTGTGTCCCCCTGACCCCATAGATGTGACCCCATAGATGTGACCCCATAGATGTGACCCCATAGATGTGACCCCATAGATGTGACCCCATAAAGTCCCTTCTGACCCCATAGACGTGACCCCATATCTTCTGTGTCCCCCTGACCCCATAGATGTGACCCCATATCCTCTGTGTCCCTTCTGACCCCATAGATGTGACCCCATATCCTCTGTGTCCCTTCTGACCCCATAGATGTGACCCCATATCTTCTGTGTCCCTTCTGACCCCATAGACGTGACCCCATATCTTCTGTGTCCCTTCTGACCCCATAGACGTGACCCCATATCTTCTGTGTCCCTTCTGACCCCATAGATGTGACCCCATATCTTCTGTGTCCCCCTGACCCCATAGATGTGACCCCATATCTTCTGTGTCCCTTCTGACCCCATAGACGTGACCCCATATCTTCTGTGTCCCTTCTGACCCCATAGATGTGACCCCATATCTTCTGTGTCCCCCTGACCCCATAGATGTGACCCCATATCTTCTGTGTCCCTTCTGACCCCATAGATGTGACCCCATATCTTCTGTGTCCCTTCTGACCCATACATGTGACCCCATATCTTCTGTGTCCCTTCTGACCCCATAGACGTGACCCCATATCTTCTGTGTCCCTTCTGACCCCATAGATGTGACCCCATATCTTCTGTGTCCCCCTGACCCCATAGATGTGACCCCATATCTTCTGTGTCCCTTCTGACCCCATAGATGTGACCCCATATCTTCTGTGTCCCTTCTGACCCATACATGTGACCCCATATCTTCTGTGTCCCTTTTCACCCCATAGATGTGACCCCATATCCTCTGTGTCCCTTTTGACCCCATAGATGTGACCCCATATCTTCTGTGTCCCCCTGACCCCATAGATGTGACCCCATATCTTCTGTGTCCCTTCTGACCCCATAGATGTGACCCCATATCTTCTGTGTCCCTTCTGACCCCATAGATGTGACCCCATATCCTCTGTGTCCCTTCTGACCCCATAGATGTGACCCCATATCTTCTGTGTCCCCCTGACCCCATAGATGTGACCCCATATCCTCTGTGTCCCTTCTGACCCCATAGATGTGACCCCATATCTTCTGTGTCCCTTCTGACCCCATAGATGTGACCCCATATCTTCTGTGTCCCTTCTGACCCCATAGATGTGACCCCATATCTTCTGTGTCCCTTCTGACCCCATAGATGTGACCCCATATCTTCTGTGTCCCTTCTGACCCCATAGACGTGACCCCATATCTTCTGTGTCCCTTCTGACCCCATAGATGTGACCCCATATCCTCTGTGTCCCTTCTGACCCCATAGATGTGACCCCATATCTTCTGTGTCCCTTCTGACCCCATAGACGTGACCCCATATCTTCTGTGTCCCCCTGACCCCATAGATGTGACCCCATATCCTCTGTGTCCCTTCTGACCCCATAGATGTGACCCCATATCTTCTGTGTCCCCTGACCCCATAGATGTGACCCCATATCTTCTGTGTCCCTTCTGACCCCATAGACGTGACCCCATATCTTCTGTGTCCCTTCTGACCCCATAGACGTGACCCCATATCCTCTGTGTCCCTTCTGACCCCATAGATGTGACCCCATATCTTCTGTGTCCCTTCTGACCCCATAGACGTGACCCCATATCTTCTGTGTCCCTTCTGACCCCATAGATGTGACCCCATATCTTCTGTGTCCCTTCTGACCCCATAGATGTGACCCCATATCTTCTGTGTCCCTTCTGACCCCATAGATGTGACCCCATATCTTCTGTGTCCCTTCTGACCCCATAGACGTGACCCCATATCTTCTGTGTCCCTTCTGACCCCATAGACGTGACCCCATATCTTCTGTGTCCCCCTGACCCCATAGATGTGACCCCATATCTTCTGTGTCCCTTCTGACCCCATAGACGTGACCCCATATCTTCTGTGTCCCCCTGACCCCATAGATGTGACCCCATATCTTCTGTGTCCCTTCTGACCCCATAGATGTGACCCCATATCTTCTGTGTCCCTTCTGACCCCATAGATGTGACCCCATATCTTCTGTGTCCCTTCTGACCCCATAGATGTGACCCCATATCTTCTGTGTCCCTACTGACCCCATAGATGTGACCCCATATCTTCTGTGTCCCTTCTGACCCCATAGATGTGACCCCATATCTTCTGTGTCCCCCTGACCCCATAGATGTGACCCCATAGATGTGACCCCATAGATGTGACCCCATAGATGTGACCCCATAAAGTCCCTTCTGACCCCATAGACGTGACCCCATATCTTCTGTGTCCCCCTGACCCCATAGATGTGACCCCATATCCTCTGTGTCCCTTCTGACCCCATAGATGTGACCCCATATCCTCTGTGTCCCTTCTGACCCCATAGATGTGACCCCATATCTTCTGTGTCCCTTCTGACCCCATAGACGTGACCCCATATCTTCTGTGTCCCTTCTGACCCCATAGACGTGACCCCATATCTTCTGTGTCCCTTCTGACCCCATAGATGTGACCCCATATCTTCTGTGTCCCCCTGACCCCATAGATGTGACCCCATATCTTCTGTGTCCCTTCTGACCCCATAGACGTGACCCCATATCTTCTGTGTCCCTTCTGACCCCATAGATGTGACCCCATATCTTCTGTGTCCCCCTGACCCCATAGATGTGACCCCATATCTTCTGTGTCCCTTCTGACCCCATAGATGTGACCCCATATCTTCTGTGTCCCTTTTCACCCCATAGATGTGACCCCATATCTTCTGTGTCCCTTCTGACCCCATAGATGTGACCCCATATCCTCTGTGTCCCTTTTGACCCCATAGATGTGACCCCATATCTTCTGTGTCCCCCTGACCCCATAGATGTGACCCCATATCTTCTGTGTCCCTTCTGACCCCATAGATGTGACCCCATATCTTCTGTGTCCCTTCTGACCCCATAGATGTGACCCCATATCCTCTGTGTCCCTTCTGACCCCATAGATGTGACCCCATATCTTCTGTGTCCCCCTGACCCCATAGATGTGACCCCATATCCTCTGTGTCCCTTCTGACCCCATAGATGTGACCCCATATCTTCTGTGTCCCTTCTGACCCCATAGATGTGACCCCATATCTTCTGTGTCCCTTCTGACCCCATAGATGTGACCCCATATCTTCTGTGTCCCTTCTGACCCCATAGATGTGACCCCATATCTTCTGTGTCCCTTCTGACCCCATAGACGTGACCCCATATCTTCTGTGTCCCTTCTGACCCCATAGATGTGACCCCATATCCTCTGTGTCCCTTCTGACCCCATAGATGTGACCCCATATCTTCTGTGTCCCTTCTGACCCCATAGATGTGACCCCATATCCTCTGTGTCCCTTCTGACCCCATAGATGTGACCCCATATCTTCTGTGTCCCCCTGACCCCATAGATGTGACCCCATATCTTCTGTGTCCCCCTGACCCCATAGATGTGACCCCATATCTTCTGTGTCCCCCTGACCCCATAGACGTGACCCCATATCTTCTGTGTCCCTTCTGACCCCATAGACGTGACCCCATATCTTCTGTGTCCCCCTGACCCCATAGACGTGACCCCATATCTTCTGTGTCCCCCTGACCCCATAGATGTGACCCCATATCTTCTGTGTCCCCCTGACCCCATAGATGTGACCCCATATCTTCTGTGTCCCCCTGACCCCATAGATGTGACCCCATATCGTCTGTGTCCCTTCTGACCCCATAGATGTGACCCCATATCTTCTGTGTCCCTTCTGACCCCATAGACGTGACCCCATATCCTCTGTGTCCCTTCTGACCCCATAGACGTGACCCCATATCCTCTGTGTCCCTTCTGACCCCATAGACGTGACCCCATATCCTCTGTGTCCCCCTGACCCCATAGACGTGACCCCATATCCTCTGTGTCCCTTCTGACCCCATAGATGTGACCCCATATCTTCTGTGTCCCCTGACCCCATAGATGTGACCCCATATCTTCTGTGTCCCTTCTGACCCCATAGATGTGACCCCATATCTTCTGTGTCCCTTCTGACCCCATAGATGTGACCCCATATCTTCTGTGTCCCCCTGACCCCATAGATGTGACCCCATATCTTCTGTGTCCCTTCTGACCCCATAGATGTGACCCCATATCTTCTGTGTCCCTTCTGACCCCATAGACGTGACCCCATATCTTCTGTGTCCCTTCTGACCCCATAGATGTGACCCCATATCTTCTGTGTCCCTTTTCACCCCATAGATGTGACCCCATATCTTCTGTGTCCCTTCTGACCCCATAGATGTGACCCCATATCTTCTGTGTCCCTTCTGACCCCATAGATGTGACCCCATATCCTCTGTGTCCCTTCTGACCCCATAGATGTGACCCCATATCTTCTGTGTCCCTTCTGACCCCATAGACGTGACCCCATATCTTCTGTGTCCCTTCTGACCCCATAGACGTGACCCCATATCTTCTGTGTCCCTTCTGACCCCATAGACGTGACCCCATATCTTCTGTGTCCCTTCTGACCCCATAGACGTGACCCCATATCTTCTGTGTCCCTTCTGACCCCATAGACGTGACCCCATATCTTCTGTGTCCCTTCTGACCCCATAGATGTGACCCCATATCCTCTGTGTCCCTTCTGACCCCATAGACGTGACCCCATATCCTCTGTGTCCCCCTGACCCCATAGACGTGACCCCATATCTTCTGTGTCCCTTCTGACCCCATAGATGTGACCCCATATCTTCTGTGTCCCTTCTGACCCCATAGATGTGACCCCATATCTTCTGTGTCCCTTCTGACCCCATAGATGTGACCCCATATCTTCTGTGTCCCTTCTGACCCCATAGATGTGACCCCATATCTTCTGTGTCAAGCTCCCCCACTGTCCCCCTTTGTCCCCGTCGTGTCCCAAGCTCCCCCTTTTCCCCCTTGTCCCCATTGTCCCCATCATCCCCATTGTGTCCCATTGTCCCCCCGTTGTCCCCATTGTCCCCCGCTGTCCCCATGATGTCCCAAACTCCCCCCATTGTCCCCACTGTCTGTCATTGAGTCCCATCGTTACCCCATTGTCCCCCATTGTTTCCCAAACTCCCCCATTGTCCCCCATTGTCCCCCCTTGTCCCCTATTGTCCCCGTTGTGTCCCAAGCTCCCCATTGTCCCCTCTTGTCCCTCTTGTCCCCTTCATCCCATCGTGTCCCATTGTCCCCCATTGTGTCCCATTGTCCCCCATTGTCCCCATCGTCTCCCGAGCTCTCTCTATTATCCCGCCATTGTCCCCACTGTCCCCCGTTGTCCCTGTTGTGTCCCAAGCTCCCCCTTGTCCCCTCTTGTCCCCTCTTGTCCCCTCTTGTCCCCATCATCCCCCCATCATCCCCCCATCATCCCCCCATTGTCCCCCCATTGTCCCCATTGTGTCCCAAGCTCCCCACTGTCCCCCATTGTCCCCATCGTGTCCCACCGCTCCCTCTTGTCCCCATTGTCCCCTCTTGTCCCCATCATCCCCATTGTCCCCCATTGTGTCCCCATGGTCCCCATTGTGTCCCAGGCTCCCCACTGTCCCCCATTGTCCCCGTCGTGTCCCACGCTCCCCCTTGTCCCCATTGTCCCCTCTTGTCCCCTTCATCCCCATCGTGTCCCAAGCTCCCCCCATTGTCCCCCCATCGTGTCCCATTGTCCCCATTTTGTGCCAAGCTCCCTCACTCTCCCCCCAACTGTGTCCCATTGTCCCCATCATCCCCCCATTGTCCCCCTCCTGTCCCAAACTCCCCCCATTGTCCCCATTGTGTCCCCCATTGTCCCCTATTGTGTCCCCCATTGTCCCCCATTGTGTCCCCATTGTCCCCTATTGTCCCCGTTGTGTCCCAAGCTCCCCACTGTCCCCCCTTGTCCCCATTGTGTCCCAAGCTCCCTCTATTGTCCCCATTGTCCCCCATTGTCCCCGTCATCCCCATCGTGTCCCATTGTCCCCCCATTGTCCCCATTGTGTCCCAAGCTCCCCCATTGTCTCCATTGTTTCCCCATTGTCTCCATTGTCCCCCTATTGTCCCCCATTGTCTCCATTGTGTCCCCATTGTCTCCATTGTCCCCCTATTGTCCCCCACTGTCACCATTGTGTCCCAAGCTCCCCCATTGTCCCCATTTTGTGCCAAGCTCCCACACTGTCCCCCCAACTGTGTCCCACTGTCCCCCATTGTGTCCCATTGTCCCCTATTACCCCCATTGTCCCCATCGTGTCCTGAACTCATTGTCTCTCTATTATCCCCCATTGTCCCCCCCTTGTCCCCATTGTATCCCAAGCTCCCCACTGTCCCCCTTTGTCCCCATCGTGTCCCAAGCTCCCCCTTGTCCCCCTTGTCCCCTCTTGTCCCCACCATCCCCATTGTGTCCCATTGTCCCCCCGTTGTTCCCATTGTGCCCCATTGTCCCCCTCGTGTCCCAAACTCCCCCATTGTCCTCTTTGTCCCCCATTGTCCCCACTGTCCCCCCTTGTCCCCATCATGTCCCAAACTCCCCCCATTGTCCCCCATTGTCCCCACTGTGTCCCAAGCTTCCTCTGTTATCCCCCTCTTGTCCCCATTGTGCCCCATTCTGTCCCAAGCTCCCCCCATCGTCTCCCTATTGTCCCCATTGTCCCCCATTGCCCCTTATTGTCCCCCCATTGTCCCCATTGCGTCCCAAGCTCCCCTTTGTCACCCCACTGTCCCCCACTGTCCCCCCTTGTCCCCGTCATGTCCCAAGCTCCCCCCATCGTCCCCCTGTTGTCCCCATTGTCCCCCGCTGTCCCCATGATGTCCCAAACTCCCCCCATTGTCCCCACTGTGTGTCATTGAGTCCCATCGTCCCCCCATTGTTCCCCTCGTGTCCCAAACTCCCCCCATTGTCCCCCATTGTGTCCCATTGTCCCCCTGTTGTCCTCCCTTGTCCCCATTGTGTCCCCAGCTCCCCCCATCGTCCCCCTGCGATTTGGGGGGAGGGGTTGAGGTTGGGATTTGGGGTTGGGGTTGGGGTTGGGGTTGGGATTTGGGGTTGGGGTTGGGGTTGGGGTTGAGGTTGGGATTTGGGGTTGGGGTTGGGGTTGGGGTTGGGGTTGGGGTTGGGGTTGGGATTTGGGGTTGGGGTTGAGATTGGGGTTGGGGTTGGGATTTGGGGTTGGGGTTGGGGTTGGGGTTGAGGTTGGGATTTGGGGTTGGCATTGGGGTTGGGGTTGGTGTTGGGGTTGGGATTTGGGGTTGGGGTTGGGATTGGGGTTGAGGTTGGGATTTGGGGTTGGGATTGGGGTTGGGGTTGGTGTTGGGGTTGGGATTTGGGGTTGGGGTTGGGATTGGGGTTGGGGTTGGGGTTGGGATTTGGGGTTGGGGTTGGGGTTGGGGTTGAGGTTGGGATTTGGGGTTGGGATTGGGGTTGGGGTTGGTGTTGGGGTTGGGATTTGGGGTTGGGGTTGGGATTGGGGTTGGGGTTGGGATTGGGGTTGGGGTTGGGGTTGGGGTTGGGGTTGGGGTTGGGATTTGGGGTTGGGGTTGGGGTTGGGGTTGAGGTTGGGATTTGGGGTTGGGATTGGGGTTGGGGTTGGTGTTGGGATTTGGAGTTGGGATTGCTGTTGGCATTTGGGGTTGGGATTTGGGATTTGGGGTTGTGATTGGGATTGGCATTGGGATTTGGGGTTGGGGTTGGCATTTGATGTTGGGGTTGGGGTTGGCATTTGGGGTTGGGGTTGAGATTTGGGGTTGGGGTTGGGGTTGGGATTTGGGGTTGGCATTGGGGTTGGGATTGGGGTTGAGATTTGGAGTTGAGATTGGGGTTGGCATTGGGATTTGGGGTTGGTGTTGGGGTTGGGATTTGGGGTTGGTGTTGGGGTTGGGATTTGGAGTTGTGATTGGGGTTGGCATTGGGATTTGGGGTTGGGATTGGGATTTGGGGTTGGGGTTTGGGGTTGGCATTGGGATTTGGGGTTGGGGTTGGGATTGGGGTTTAGATTTGGGGTTGGGGTTGGCATTTGGGGTTGGGGTTGGGATTGGGTCTGGGATTTGGGGTTGGGATTGGGGTTGAGATTTGGAGTTGAGATTGGGGTCAGCATTGGGATTTGGGGTTGGCATTGGGGTTGGCATTGGGATTTGGGATTGGGGATGGGATTTGGGTTGGGATTTGGGGTTGGGGTTGGGATTTGGGATTGGGGTTGCGGTTGGGATTACTGTTGGCATTTGGGGTTGGGGTTGGGGTTGGCATTGGGGTTGGCATTGGGATTGGGGTTGGGATTGGGATTTGGGATTGAGGTTGGCATTGGGGTTGGGATTTGGGGTTGGCATTGGAGTTGGGGTTGGGATTTGGGTTGGCATTTGGGGTTGCGATTGCTGTTGGCATTTGGGGTTGGGATTTGGGGTTGGGGTTGGGATTTGGGGTTGGCATTTGGGGTTGGGATTTGTGATTGGGGTTGGGATTTGGGTTGGCATTTGGGGTTGGGATTGGGGTTGGGGTTGCGATTGCTGTTGGCATTTGGGGTTGGGATTGGGGTTGGCATTGGGATTTGGGATTGGGGTTGGGATTTGGGGTTGGGGTTGGCGTTAGGGTTAGGAGATTTGGAGTTGAGATTGGGGTTGGCACTGGGATTTGGCACTGGGATTGGGATTGGGGTTGAGATTGGGGTTGGAGTTGGGGTTGGGTTGGGGTTGGCATTGGGGTTGGGGTTGGGGTTGGCATTTGGGGTTGGGGTTGGGATTTGGGGTTGGGATTTGGGATTGGGGTTGGGGTTGAGATTGGGGTTGAGATTGGGGTTGGCATTGGGATTTGGGGTTGGGATTGGGGTTGGGGTTTGGGGTTGGCATTGGGATTTGGGGTTGGGGTTGGCATTTGGGGTTGGGGCTGGTGTTTGGGGTTGGGGTTGGCATTGGGATTTGGGGTTCGGGTTGGGGTTGGCATTGGGGTTGGGGTTGGGATTGGGGTTGGGGTTGGGGTTGGCATTGGGATTTGGCATTGGGGTTGGCATTTGGGGTTGGCATTGGGGTTCGAGTTGGCATTGGGATTTGGCATTGGGGTTGGCATTTGGGGTTGGCATTGGGATTTGGGGTTGGGGTTGGCATTGGAGTTGGGGTTGGGGTTGGCATTTGGGGTTGGCATTGGGGTTGGCATTGGGGTTGGGATTTGGGTTTGGGGTTGGCATTTGGGCTTGGCATTGGGATTTGGGATTGGGGTTGTGATTGGGGTTGGCATTGGGGTTGGCATTGGGATTTGGGGTTGGGGTTGGCATTGGGGTTGGCATTGGGGTTGGCATTGGGATTTGGGGTTGGGGTTGGCATTTGGGCTTGGCATTGGGATTTGGGATTGGGGTTGGGGTTGGGGTTGGCATTGGGGTTGGCACTGGGATTTGGGGTTGGGGTTGGGGTTGGCATTGGGGTTGGCACTGGGATTTGGGGTTGGGGTTGGCATTGGGGTTGGCATTGGGATTTGGGGTTGGGGTTGTGATTGGGGTTGGCATTGGGGTTGGCACTGGGATTTGGGGTTGGGGTTGGCATTGGGGTTGGCACTGGGATTTGGGGTTGGGTTTGGCATTGGGGTTGGCATTGGGATTTGGGATTGGGGTTGGGGTTGGCATTGGGGTTGGCACTGGGATTTGGGGTTGGGGTTGGGGTTGGCATTTGGGGTTGGCACTGGGATTTGGGGTTGGGGTTGGGGTTGGGGTTGGCATTGGGGTTGAGATTGGGGTTGGGATTGGGATTGGGGTTGGGGTTGGAGTTGGGGTTGAGATTGGGGTTGGGATTGGGATTGGGGTTGGGGTTGGAGTTGGGGTTGGGGTTGGGATTTGGGGTTGGCACTGGGATTTGGGGTTGGGGTTGGGGTTGGCATTGGGGTTGGCACTGGGATTTGGGGTTGGGGTTGGGGTTGGGGTTGGCATTGGGGTTGAGATTGGGGTTGGGATTGGGATTGGGGTTGGGGTTGGAGTTGGGGTTGGGGTTGGGATTTGGGGTTGGCATTTGGGGTTGGCATTGGGGTTGTGATTGGGGTTGTGATTGGGGTTGGCATTTGGGGTTGGGGTTGGGATTTGGGATTTGGGTTGGGATTTGGGTTGGGATTTGGGGTTGAGGTTGGCATTGGGGTTGAGATTGGGGTTGAGATTGGGGTTGGCATTGGGGTTGGCATTGGGATTTGGGGTTGTGATTGGGGTTGGGGTTTGGGGTTGGCATTGGGATTTGGGATTGGGGTTGGCATTTGGGCTTGGCACTGGGGTTGGCACTGGGCTTGGCACTGGCCTTGGGCTCCCCTCCCCCCTCACCCCCTTTCTCCCCTCGCAGCCCCCGATGCTCTGCCCCCCACCCCCTCTCCATCCCCCCATGGATGCCGACGGTTCGGTGCCGGTCTCCTCGTGGTTGGCCGCCCTGCACCTGGGCCAATACAGCGGCGCCTTCGCGCAGCGCCGCCTGCTCACCGTGGCCGATTGCCGCCGCCTGGCCGAGGCGGATCTGACCCAGCTGGGGGTCCGGCTGCCCGGCCATCGCCGCCGCATCCTTTTAGGGCTGCGCAAAGCTTTGCCCCCTCTGCCCCCTTCCCCCCATCCCCCCGGCCCCAAACCCGTCCCCGCTCCGCGTCGCGTCTTCCTTCCCCCCCTCTCTCCTATGGAGCCCCCCGGCCCCCCGGCCTCCTCCCCCCCCCCCCGTCCCCCCCAGGTTGAGCTGCAGACCCCCCCCCGTTTTCGGTCCTTCCTCCCCTGCCGGCCGACCCACGGATTATGGGGTGGCCCCCCCCCCCCCTCCTCGCCCCCCCCCTGCCGGCTAAAAGACACCACGAAGGCAAAGCGGGGACCCCCGAGAGCCCCCCGGCTCTGCCCCCAAGGTCTGGGGAGCAGGAGGAAGGAGGCAGGTATGTGGGGATGGGGGGGGAAGGTATGGGGCTGGGATGGCAGTGGGGGCGGTTCGGTTATGGGGCTGGGATGGCAGTGGGGGGGGGGGAAAGGTATGGGGCTGGGATGGCAGTGGGGGGGGGGAAGGTATGGGGCTGGGGTGGCAGTGGGGGGGGGGAAGGTATGGGGCTGGGGTGGCAGTGGGGGGGGGGAAGGTATGGGGCTGGGATGGCAGTGGGGCGGTTCGGTTATGGGGCTGGGATGGCAGGGGGGCGGTTCGGTTATGGGGCTGGGATGGCAGTGGGGCGGTTCGGTTATGGGGCTGGGATGGCAGTGGGGCGGTTCGGTTATGGGGCTGGGATGGCAGTGGGGCGGTTCGGTTATGGGGCTGGGATGGCAGTGGGGGCGGTTCGGTTATGGGGCTGGGATGGCAGTGGGGGCGGTTCGGTTATGGGGCTGGGATGGCAGTGGGGGCGGTTCGGTTATGGGGCTGGGATGGCAGTGGGGCGGTTCGGTTATGGGGCTGGGATGGCAGGGGGGCGGTTCGGTTATGGGGCTGGGATGGCAGTGGGGCGGTTCGGTTATGGGGCTGGGATGGCAGTGGGGGCGGTTCGGTTATGGGGCTGGGATGGCAGTGGGGGCGGTTCGGTTATGGGGCTGGGATGGCAGTGGGGCGGTTCGGTTATGGGGCTGGGATGGCAGTGGGGCGGTTCGGTTATGGGGCTGGGATGGCAGGGGGGCGGTTCGGTTATGGGGCTGGGATGGCAGTGGGGTGCTCCTCTAGTGGTGTCCCCGGCATCGGCGTGGCCCCCTGCCCCATTTCCTTCCCTTAAGGGTCCCCATACCTCCTGAAGGGTCCTTTGTTCCCCATACCCCCTTAGGGGCCCTTATGCCCCCATATCCCTCCTTAGGGGTCCCCATATCCCCCCTTAAGGGCCCTTATGCCCCCATATCCCCCCTTAGGGGTCCCCATATCCCCTTAGGGGTCCTTATGCCCCCATATCCCCCCTTAGGGGTCCCCATATCCCCTTAGGGGCCCTTATGCCCCCATATCCCTCCTTAGGGGTCCCCATATCCCCTTAGGGGTCCTTATGCCCCCATATCCCCCCTTAGGGGTCCCCATATCCCCTTAGGGGTCCTTATGCCCCCATATCCCCCCTAGCGGTTCCCATATCCCCTCTTAAGGGCCCTTATGCCCCTAAACCCCCCTGGGTGTCCCCATATCCCGCCCCAGGGGTCCCCATACCCCCTCAGAGTCCCCTTATCTCCATCCCATCCCCTTGGGGGTCCTACAGCCCCATATCTCCTCTTAGGGATCCCCATACCCCCTTAGGGGTCCATATGCCCCCATATCCCCCTTTAGGGATCCCCATACCCACTTAGGGGTCCTCATGTCCCCATATCCCCCCCAGTGGTCCCCATATCACTCTTAGGGGTCCCCATCCCCCCTTAGGGGTCCTCATGTCCCCATATCCCCCCCAGTGGTCCCCATATCACCCTTAGGGTTCCCCATATCACCCTTAGGGGTCCTTATGCCCCCATATCCCCCCTTAGGTATCCCCATACCCCCTTAGGGGTCCTTATGTCCCCATACCCCCCTGGGGGTCCCCATATCACCCTTAGGGGTCCCCATACCCACTTAGGGGTCCTTGTGCCCCCGTATTCCCCTTAGGGGTCCCCATACCACCCTTAGGGGTCCCCATACCTCCTTAGGGGTCCTTGGGTCCCCATATCCCCCCCTGGGTGTCCCCATATCTCCTTAGGGGTCTTTATGCCCCCATATCACCTCGTGGGTCCCCATATCCCCCCCTGAGGGGTCTCCATACCCCCCTTAGGGGTCCCCATATCACTCTTAGGGGTCCCCATCCCCCTTTAGGGGTCTTTGTGCCCCCATATCCCCCCCAGTGGTCCCCATACCCCCCTTAGGGGTCCCCATATCACTCTTAGGGGTCCCCATATCCCCCCCAGTGGCCCCCATATCCCCCCTCAGTGGTCCCCATATCCCCTTAGGGGTCCTTATGCCCCCATACCCCCCTTAGGGGTCCCCATATTCACCCTTTAGGGGTCCCCATCCCCCTTTAGGGGTCTTTGTGCCCCCATATCCCCCCCAGTGGTCCCCATACCCCCCTTAGGGGTCCCCATAACTCCTTAGGGGTCCTCATGTCCCCATATCCCCCCCCAGTGGCCCCCATATCCCCCCCCAGTGGTCCCCATATCCCCTTAGGGGTCCTTATGCCCCCATATCTCCTCATGGGTCCCCATACCCCCCTTAGGGGTCCCCATATCACCCTTAGGGGTCCCCATATCTCCTTAGGGGTCTTTATGCCCCCGTATCACCTCGTGGTCCCCATATCCCCCCCTGAGGGGTCTCCATACCCCCTTAAGGTCCCTTATGTCCCCATATCCCCTCATGTGTCCCCATATCCTTCCTTTGGGGTCCCCATCCCCCCTTAGGGGTCCTTGTGCCCCCATATCCCCCCTTAGGGATCCCCATTCCCCCTTAGGGGTCCTCATGTCCCCATACCCCCCTGGGGGTCCCCATACCCCCCTTAGGGGTCCCCATATTCACCCTTTAGGGATCCCCATATCCCTTTAGGGGTCCTTGTGCCCCCATATTCCCCTTAGGGGTCCCCATACCTCCTTAGGGGTCCTTATGTCCCCATACCCCCCTGGGGGTCCCCATATCCCCCCCAGTGGTCCCCATATCACTCTTAGGGGTCCCCATCCCCCCTTAGGGGTCCTTATGTCCCTATACCTCCCTGGGGGTCCCGATATCCCCTTAGGGCTCCCCATCCCCCTTTAAGGTTCCTTATGTACCCATATCCCCCCAGGGGTTCCCCATATCACCCTTAGGGTTCCCCATATCACCCTTAGGGGTCCCCATATCCCCTTAGGGGTCCTTATGCCCCCATATCCCCCCTTTAGGGGTCCCCATATCCCCTCTTAAGGGCCCTTATGGCCCTAAACCCCCCTGGGTGTCCCCATATGCCCCCCAGGGGTCCCCATACCCCCTCAGAGTCCCCTTATCTCCATCCCGTCCCCTTGGGGGTCCTACAGCCCCATATCTCTTCTTAGGGATCCCCATACCCCCTTAGGGGTCCATATGCCCCCATATTCCCCTCTGGGGGTCCCCATACCCCCTTAGGGGTCCTTACGTCCCCATATCCCCCCCAGGGGTCCCCATACCACCCTTAGGGGTCCCCATACCTCCTTAGGGGTCCTTGGGTCCCCATATCCCCCCTGGGGGTCCCCATATCTCCTTAGGGGTCTTTATGCCCCCGTATCACCTCGTGGGTCCCCATATCCCCCCCTGAGGGGTCTCCATACCCCCTTAAGGTCCCTTATGTCCCCATATCCCCCCTTAGGGGTCCCCATATCCTCACTTAGGTGTCCCCCTCCCCCCTTAGGGGTCCTTATGCCCCCATATTCCCTCCAGGGGTCCCACTATCACCCTTAGGGGTCCCCATACCCCCTCAGAGTCCCCTTATCTCCATCCCTTCCCCTTTAGGGTCCTACAGCCCCATATCTCCTCTTAAGGGTCCCCATACCCCCTTAGGGGTCCATATGCCCCCATATTCCCCCCTGGGGATCCCCATATCCCCCTTTAGGGGTCCCCATACCCACTTAGGGGTCTTTCTGCCCCCGTATTCCCCCCAGTGGTCCCCATATCACTCTTAGGGGTCCCCATAACTCCTTAGGGGTCCTCATGTCCCCATATCCCCCCCCAGTGGCCCCCATATCCCCCCCCAGTGGTCCCCATATCCCCTTAGGGGTCCTTATGCCCCCATATCCCTCCTTAGGGGTCCCCATATCCCCTTAGGGGCCCTTATGCCCCCATATCCCCCCTTAGGGGTCCCCATATCCCCCCTTAGGGGTCCCCATATCCCCTTAGGGGTCCTTATGCCCCCATATCCCCCCTAGCGGTTCCCATACCCCCTTAAGGGCCCTTATGGCCCTAAACCCCCCTGGGTGTCCCCATATGCCGCCCAGGGGTCCCCATGCCCCCTCAGAGTCCCCTTATCTCCATCCCGTCCCCTTTAGGGTCCTACAGCCCCATATCTCCTCTTAAGGGTCCCCATACCCCCTTAGGGGTCCATATGCCCCCATATTCCCCCCTGGGGATCCCCATATCCCCCTTTAGGGGTCCCCATACCCACTTAGGGGTCCTTCTGCCCCCGTATTCCTCCCAGAGGTCCCCATATCACTCTTAGGGGTCCCCATAACTCCTTAGTGGTCCTTATGCCCCCATATCCCCCCTTAGGGGTCCCCATATCCCCCCTTAGGGGCCCTTATACCCCCATATCCCCCCTTAGGGGTCCCCATATCCCCCCTTAGGGGCCCTTATGCCCCCATATCCCCCCTTAGGGTTCCCATATCCCCTTAGGGGCCCTTATGCCCCCATATCCTCCCTTAGGGGTCCCCATATCCCCTCTTAAGGGCCCTTATGGCCCTAAACCCCCCTGGGTGTCCCCATATGCCCCCCAGGGGTCCCCATAGCCCCTCAGAGTCCCCTTATCTCCATCCCGTCCCCTTGGGGGTCCTACAGCCCCATATCTCTTCTTAGGGATCCCCATACCCCCTTAGGGGTCCATATGCCCCCATATTCCCCTCTGGGGGTCCCCATACCCACTTAGGGGTCCTTGTGCCCCCATATTCCCCTTAGGGGTCCCCATACCACCCTTAGGGGTCCCCATACCTCCTTAGGGGTCCTTGGGTCCCCATATCCCCCCCTGGGGGTCCCCATATCTCCTTAGGGGTCTTTATGCCCCCGTATCACCTCGTGGGTCCCCATATCCCCCCTTAGGGGTCCCCATACCTCCTTAGGGGTCCTTGGGTCCCCGTATCCCCCCCTGGGGGTCCCCATATCTCCTTAGGGGTCTTTATGCCCCCGTATCACCTCATGGGTCCCCATATCCCCCCTTAGGGGTCCCCATACCCCCTTAGGGGTCCTTATGTCCCCATACCCGCCTGGGGGTTCCCATATCCTCACTTAGGGGTTCCCCTCCCCTATTAGGGGTCCTTATGCCCCCATATTCCCATCTGGGGGTCCCCATATCCCCCCCCCAGGGGTCCCCATACCCCCTTAAGAGTCCTCATGTCCCCATATCCCCCTGCCCCATTTTCTCCCCTTAGGGGTCCCCATACCTCCTTAATGGTCCCTGGATCCCCATACCTCCTTAGGGGTCCTTATGCCCCCATACCCCCCTTAGGGGTCCCCATATTCACCCTTTAGGGGTCCCCATCCCCCTTTAGGGGTCTTTGTGCCCCCATATCCCCCCCAGTGGTCCCCATACCCCCCTTAGGGGTCCCCATATCCCCTTAGGGGTCCTCATGTCCCCATATCCCCCCCAGTGGCCCCCATATCCCCTCCCAGTGGTCCCCATATCCCCTTAGGGGCCCTTATACCCCCATATCCCCCCTTAGGGTCCCCATATCCCCCCTTAGGGGCCCTTATGCCCCCATATCCCCCCTTAGGGTTCCCATATCCCCTTAGGGGTCCTTATGCCCCCATATCCCCCCTTAGGGGTTCCCATACCCCCTTAAGGGCCCTTATGGCCCTAAACCCCCCTGGGTGTCCCCATATCCCGCCCCAGGGGTCCCCATACCCCCTCAGAGTCCCCTTATCTCCATCCCATCCCCTTTGGGGTCCTACAGCCCCATATCCCCCCTTAGGGGTCCCCATATCCCCTTAGGGGTCCTCATGTCCCCATATCCCCCCCTGGGGGTCCCCATATCACCCTTAAGGGTCCTTATGCCCCCATACCCCCTCATGGGTCCCCATATCCCCACCTTAGGTGTCCCCATCCCCCCTTAGGGGTCCTTATGCCCCCATATCCCCCTTAGGCTTTCTTTTTGGGGGAATCGGGGCCCCCTAAGGGGCTATGGGGTCTTTTGGGGGGGATACGGGGACCCCTAAAGGGCTATGGGGTCTTTTGGGGGGCATATGGGACCCTTAAGGGGAATGGCGTCCTTTGGGGGGGGATGGAGATCCTTGGAGGGCATGTGGGAACCCCAAAGGGGATATGGGGTCATGTGGGGGGGGATATGGGATTCCTAATGGGATATGGGGTCTTTTGGGGGGGATATGGGAACCCCCTACAGGGGATTTGGGGTCTTTTGGGGGGCATATGGGACCCCTAAGGGGCTATGGGGTCCTTTGGGGGGCATATGGGGACCCCTAAGGGGATATGGGGTCTTTTGGAGGGGGGATGGAGACCCTTGGAGGGCATGTGGGACCCCAAAGGGGATATGGGGTCATGTGGGGGGGATATGGGAACCCATAAGGGGATATGGGGTCTTTTGAGGGGGATATGGGACCCCTAATGGGATATGGGGTCCTTTGGGGATTATGGGGACCCATAGAGGGATGCGGGGTCTTTTGGGGGGCATATGGGACCCTTAAGGGGATATGGGGTCATTTGGCGGGGGATGGAGACCCTTGGAGGGCATGTGGGAACCCCTAAGGGGATATGGGGGGCCATTTGAGGGGGATATGGGGGCCCCTAATGGGATACGGGGTCTTTTGGGGGGCATATGGGGACCCTAAAGGGCTATGGGGTCATTTGGGGGGGGATATGGGACCCCTAAGGGGATATGGGGTCCTTTGGGGATTATGGGGACCCTTAAGGGGATATGGGGACCCATAGAGGGATGCGGGGTCTTTTGGGGGGGATATGGGACCCCTAAGGGGATATGGGGTCCTTTGATGGGGGGATATGGGACCCCTAAAGGGATATGGGGTCTTCTGGGAGGCATATGGGACCCTTAAGGGGTTATGGGGACCCCTAAAGGGATACGGGGTCTTTTGGGGGGCATATGGGGACCCCTATGGGGGATATGGGGTCCTTTGAGGGTTATGGGGACCCTTAAGGGGATATGGGATCCCTAAAGGGGGATAAGGGGTCCTTTGGGGGGGAGGGGATAGAGAGCCTTGGAGGGCATATGGGAACCCCAAAGGGGATATGGGGTCATGTGGGGGGGATATGGGGCCCCTAAGGGGATATGGGGTCATGTGGGGGTTATGGGGACACTTAAGGGGCTATGGGAACCCGTAAAGGGATACGGGGTCCTTTGCGGGGCATATGGGGACCCCTAAAGGGGAATGGGGTCCTTTAGGGGGGGATGGAGACCCTTGGAGGGCATGTGGGACCCCAAAGGGGATATGGGGTCATTTGGGGGGGATATGGGGACCCATAAGGGGATATGGGGTCTTTTGAGGGGGATATGGGACCCTTAGAGGGCTATGGGGTCTTTTGGGGGGCATATGGGACCCTTAAGGGGTATGGGGTCCTTTGGGGGGGGATGGAGATCCTTGGAGGGCATGTGGGAACCCCTAAGGGGATATGGGGTCGTTTGGAGATCATATGGGACCCCTAATGGGATATGGGGTCCTTTGGGGCTTATGGGGACCCTTAAGGGGACATGGGGACCCATAGAGGGATACAGGGTCTTTTGGGGGGGATATGGGCCCCCCTAAAGGGGATTTGGGGTCCTTTGGGGGGCATATGGGGACCCCTAAAGGGCTATGGGGTCTTTTGGGGGTAATGGGGACCATTAAGGGGATATGGGACCCATAAAGGGATACGGGGCCTTTTGGGGGGCATATGGGGACCCCTAAAGGGGATATGGGGTCTTTTGATGGGGGGATGGAGACCCTTGGAGGGCATGTGGGACCCCCTAAGGGGATATGGGGTCATGTGGGGGGGATATGGGACCCCTAATGGGATATGGGGTCCTTTGGGGGTTATGGGGCCCCTTGGGGGGGGGAGCTGGGGTTCTTTCAGGGCAGCCTTGGTTGCCCGGTGTCCATTAAGGGGTTCCCCCCCCCCCCCCCCCCCCATAACCCCAGCCCCCCCCATTGCGGTTATGGGGCCGCAGGAAGTCCAGGGCAGCAGCAGGAAGTGCAGCAAAGGGACGGGGGGGGGGGGGGGGGGGGGGGGGGCAAATTTGGGGCTGTGGGGGGTGGATTGAATAGGATTGAATTGGGGTCACCCCACAACTGCCCACCCCAAAGCAGGTAGGGAATGGGGGGGGGGGGGGGGGGGAATGGGGGCTGTGCTCTGCTTTGCTCTCCTCTGCTCTTCTCTGCTCTGCTCTGCTCTGCTCTGCTTTGCTCTGCTCTGCTCTGCTCTGCTCTGCTCTGCTCTGTTCTGCTCTGCTTTGCTCTGCTCTGTTCTGCTCTGCTCTGCTCTGCTCTGCTCTGCTCTGCTCTGCTCTGCTTTGCTCTGCTCTGCTCTGCTCTCCTCTGCTCTGCTCTGCTCTTCTCTGCTCTGCTCTGCTCTGCTCTGCTCTGCTCTGCTTTGCTCTGCTCTGCTCTGTTCTGCTCTGCTTTGCTCTGCTTTGCTCTGCTCTGCTCTGCTCTGCTCTGCTCTGCTCTGCTCTTCTCTGTTCTGCTCTGCTCTGCTCTGCTCTCCTTTGCTCTGCTCTGCTCTTCTCTGTTCTGCTCTGCTCTGCTCTGCTCTGCTCTTCTCTGCTCTGCTCTTCTCTGCTCTGCTCTGCTCTGCTCTGCTCTTCTCTGCTCTTCTCTGCTCTGCTCTTCTCTGCTCTGCTCTGCTCTGCTCTGCTTTGCTCTGCTTTGCTCTGCTTTGCTCTGTTCTGCTCTGCTCTGCTCTCCTCTGCTCTGCTTTGCTCTGCTCTGCTCTGCTCTGCTCTGCTCTGCTCTGCTTTGCTCTGCTTTGTTCTGCTCTGCTCTGCTCTGCTCTGCTTTGCTCTGCTTTGTTCTGCTCTGCTCTGCTCTGCTCTGCTCTGCTCTGCTTTGCTCTGCTTTGTTCTGCTCTCCTCTCCTCTGCTCTGCTCTGCTCTTCTCTGCTCTGCTCTGCTCTGCTCTGCTCTGCTCTGCTCTGCTTTGCTCTGCTCTGCTCTGCTCTGCTTTGCTCTGCTCTGCTCTGCTCTGCTCTGCTCTGCTCTGCTTTGCTCTGCTCTGCTCTGCTCTGCTCTGCTCTCCTCTCCTCTCCTCTCCTCTGCTCTTCTCTGCTGTGCTCTGCTCTGCTCTTCTCTGCTCTGCTCTGCTCTGCTCTGCTCTGCTCTGCTTTGCTCTGCTTTGTTCTGCTCTCCTCTCCTCTGCTCTGCTCTGCTCTTCTCTGCTCTTCTCTGCTCTTCTCTGCTCTGCTCTGCTCTGCTCTGCTCTGCTTTGCTCTGCTCTGCTCTGCTCTGCTCTGCTCTGCTCTGCTTTGCTCTGCTCTGCTCTGCTCTGCTTTGCTCTGCTCTGCTCTGCTCTGCTCTGCTCTCCTCTCCTCTCCTCTCCTCTGCTCTTCTCTGCTGTGCTCTCCTCTGCTCTGCTCTGCTCTGCTCTGCTCTTCTCTGCTGTGCTCTCCTCTGCTCTGCTCTGCTCTGCTCTGCTCTCCTCTGCTCTGCTCTGCTCTGCTCTGCTCTGCTCTGCTCTCCTCTGCTCTGCTCTCCTCTGCTCTGCTCTGCTCTGCTCTGCTCTGCTCTGCTCTGCTTTGCTCTGCTCTCCTCTCCTCTGCTCTGCTCTGCTCTGCTCTGCTCTGCTCTGCTCTGCTCTGCTCTTCTCTGCTCTGCTTTGCTTTGCTTTGCTCTGCTCTGCTCTGCTTTGCTCTGCTCTGCTCTGCTCTGCTCTGCTCTGCTCTGCTCTGCTCTGCTTTGCTCTGCTCTCCTCTGCTCTGCTTTGCTCTGCTCTGCTTTGCTCTGCTCTGCTCTGCTCTGCTCTGCTCTGCTCTGCTTTGCTCTGCTCTGCTCTGCTCTGCTTTGCTCTGCTCTGCTTTGCTCTGCTCTGCTCTGCTTTGCTCTGCTCTGCTCTGCTTTGCTCTGCTCTCCTCTGCTCTGCTCTGCTCTGCTCTGCTCTGCTCTGCTCTGCTCTGCTCTGCTCTGCTTTGCTCTGCTCTCCTCTGCTCTGCTTTGCTCTGCTCTGCTTTGCTCTGCTCTGCTCTGCTCTGCTCTGCTCTGCTCTGCTTTGCTCTGCTCTGCTCTGCTCTGCTTTGCTCTGCTTTGCTCTGCTCTGCTCTGCTCTGCTCTGCTCTGCTCTGCTCTGCTTTGCTCTGCTCTGCTCTCCTCTGCTCTGCTCTGCTCTGCTCTGCTCTGCTCTCCTCTCCTCTGCTCTGCTCTGCTCTGCTCTGCTTTGCTCTGCTCTCCTCTGCTCTTCTCTGCTCTGCTCTGCTCTGCTCTGCTTTGCTCTGCTCTGCTTTGCTCTGCTCTCCTCTGCTCTGCTCTGCTCTGCTCTGCTCTGCTCTGCTCTCCTCTGCTCTGCTTTGCTCTGCTCTGCTCTGCTCTGCTCTGCTCTGCTCTGCTTTGCTCTGCTCTCCTCTGCTCTCCTCTGCTCTGCTTTGCTCTGCTCTGCTCTGCTCTGCTCTGCTTTGCTCTGCTCTGCTCTCCTCTGCTCTGCTTTGCTCTGCTCTGCTCTGCTCTGCTCTCCTCTGCTCTGCTTTGCTCTGCTCTCCTCTGCTCTGCTCTGCTCTGCTCTGCTCTGCTCTCCTCTGCTCTGCTTTGCTCTGCTCTGCTCTGCTCTGCTCTGCTTTGCTCTGCTCTCCTCTGCTCTGCTCTGCTCTGCTCTGCTCTCCTCTGCTCTGCTTTGCTCTGCTCTGCTCTGCTCTGCTCTGCTTTGCTCTGCTCTCCTCTGCTCTGCTCTCCTCTGCTCTGCTCTCCTCTGCTCTGCTCTGCTCTGCTCTGCTCTCCTCTGCTCTGCTCTGCTCTGCTCTGCTCTGCTCTGCTTTGCTCTGCTCTCCTCTGCTCTGCTCTCCTCTGCTCTCCTCTCCTCTGCTCTGCTCTGCTCTGCTCTGCTCTGCTCTGCTCTGCTCTGCTCTGCTCTGCTCTTCTCTGCTCTGCTCTCCTTTGCTCTGCTCTGCTTTGCATTTGTTGGTGCCCTGCGCTGCTTTGGGCTTCCATGGCTGCTCCCTCGTGAGCCGTTGGTGCAGCTGTTGCACCACTGCTGCTCCATTTGCGCTCCATTTTGCACCATTTCTGCTCCATTTTGCACCACTGCTGCTTTGTTTTGCACCGCAGCTGCTCTGTTTTTGCACCACTGCTCCACTTTGCACCACTGCTGCTTCCTCCCCCCCATTTCTGCTCCATTTTGCTCTATTGCTGCTCCATTTTGCACCAGTGCTGCTTTGTTTTGCACCACAGCTGCTCCATTTCTGCTCCATTTTGCATCCCAGCTGCTTTTTTGCACCACTGCTCCACTTTGCACCACTGCTGCTCCCCCTCCCCCCGTTTCTGCTCCATTTTGCACCATTTCTGCTCCATTTTGCACCAGTGCTGCTCCGTTTCTGTTCCTTTTTGCACCACAGCTGCCCCGTTTCTGCTCTGCTTTGCACCACAGCCGCTCTGTTTTGCACCATTGCTCCTCTTTGCACAACCCTGGCTCCATTTTGCACCATTGCTGCCCTGTCTCACACCAGTGGCCGCTCACCTTGCACTATTTTGCACTCCTGCTGCTCCATTTGGCACCATTGCTGCTTAACTTTGCACTGCCACCTCCCCACCTTGCACCGTTTTGCACCATTACCGCTCCTCCTTGCACTACTTTGCACTCTCACAGCCCCCCTTTGCACCATTGCTGCTCTACTTGCACCATTACTGCTACGCCTTGCACCATTTTGCACTCTCACAGCTCTCCTTTGCACCATCACTGCTCTATTTTGCACTATTACTGCCCCACTTTGCACTATTTTGCACTCCTGCTGCTCTATTTTGCACCATTGCTGCTTAACTTTGCACTCTCTCCACCCCACCTTGCACCGTTTTGCACCATTACCGCTCCTCCTCGCACTACTTTGCACCCTCACAGCCCCCCTGTGCACCATTGCTGCTTAATTGTGCTCCATTGCTGCCCCACATGGCACCATTTTGCACTCTCACAGCCCCCCTTTGCACCATTGCTGCTCTACTTTGCACCATTCCTGCTGCGCCTTGCACCATTTTGCACTCCTGCTGCTCTATTTTGCACCACAGCCGCTGTGTTTTGCACTGTCACCCCCACCTTGCACTATTTTGCACTCCTGCTGCTCCATTTTGCACCATTGCTGCTTGACTTTGCACTCTCTCCACCCCACCTTGCACTATTTTGCACTCTCACAGCTCCCCTTTGCACCATTCCTGTTCTATTTTGCACTATTATCACCCCACCTTGCACCATTTTGCTCTACTGCTGCTCTACTTTGCACCATCACCACCCCACCTTGCACTACTTTGCACCATTCCTGCTACACCTTGCACCATTTTGCACCATTGCTGCTCTATTTTGCACCATTGCTGCTCTATTTTGCACCATTGCTGCTCTATTTTGCACCATTGCTGCTCCATTTTGCACCATTGCTGCTCTATTTTGCACCATTGCTGCTCCATTTTGCACCATTGCTGCTCCATTTTGCACCATTGCTGCTCTATTTTGCACCATTGCTGCTCCATTTTGCACCATTGCTGCTCTATTTTGCACCATTGCTGCTCCATTTTGCACTCTCACTGCCCCACCTTGCACCGTTTTGCACTCCTGCTGCTCCATTTTGCACCATTACCGCTCACCTTGCACTGTCTTGCACCATTCCTGCTCCATTTGGCACCATTGCTGCTTAACTTTGCACTGCCACCTCCCCACCTTGCACCGTTTTGCACCATTACCGCTCCTCCTTGCACCGTTTTGCACTCTCACAGCCCCCCTTTGCACCATTGCTGCACCATTTTGCACCATCACCACCCCTCCTTGTCACCACTTTGCACCATTGCTGCCCTTCCTTGCCCCATTTTACACCATTTCCACCCCTCCTTGCACCACTTTGCACCATCGCCGCCCCTCCTTGCCCCATTTTGCACCATTGCAGCCCCTCCTTGCCCCATTTTGCTCTATTTCCACCCCTCCTTCTCACCACTTTGCACCACCTCTGCCCCTCCCTCCTTGCCCCATTCTGCACTGTTTCCACCCCTCCCTGCCCCATTTTGTGCCATTGCTGCCCCTCCTTGCCCCATTTTGCACCATCACCACCCCTCTTTGCATAATTTTGCTCTATTTCCACCCCTCCTTCTCACCATTCTGCACCATTGCTGCCCCTCCTTGCCCCATTCTGCACCATTTCCACCCCTCCTTGCCCCATTCTGCACTACTGCTGCCCTGCCTTGCACCATTTTACACCATTGCTGCTCCTCCTCGCACCAGTTTGCACCATTGCCTCCCTTCTTTGCACCATTCTGCACCATCACTGCCCCTCCTTGCCCCATTTTGCACCACTTCCACCCCTCCCTGCCCCATTATGTGCCATTGCTGCCCCTCCTTGCCCCTTTCTGCATCATCACCACCCCTCCTTTCCCCATTTTGCACCATTGCTGCCCCTCCATGCCCCATTTTACACCATCATCACCCCTCCTTTCCCCATTTTGCACCATCATCACCCTTCCTTTCCCCATTTTGCACCATTGCAGCCCCTCCTTGCCCCATTCTGCACTGTTTCCACCCCTCCTTGCATCATTTTACACCACCTCTGCCCTTCCTTGCCCCACTTTGCACCATTTCCACCCCTCCTTGCCCCATTTTGCACCATCACCACCCCTCTTTGCATAATTTTGCTCTATTTCCACCCCTCCTTCTCACCATTCTGCACCATTGCTGCCCCTCCTTGCCCCATTCTGCATCATCACCACCCCTCTTGCCCCATTCTGCACCATTTCCACCCCTCCTTGCATCATTTTACACCACCTCTGCCCCTCCTTGCCCCATTCTGCACCATTTCCACCCCTCCTTGCCCCATTTTGCACTACTGCTGCCCTGCCTTGCACCATTTTACACCATTGCTGCCCCTCCTCGCACCAGTTTGCACCATTGCCTCCCTTCTTTGCACCATTCTGCACCATCACTGCCCCTCCTTGCCCCATTTTGCACCATTGCAGCCCCTCCATGCCCCATTTTACACCATCACCGCCCCTCCTTGCCCCATTCTGCTCTATTTCCACCCCTCCTTGCCCCATTTTACACCATCACCACCCCTCCTTGCCCCATTTTGCACCATTGCAGCCCCTCCTTGCCCCATTTTGCACCATCATCACCCTTCCTTGCCCCATTCTGCACCATTGCTGCCCCTCCTTGCCCCATTCTGCACCATTTCCACCCCTCCTTGCCCCATTCTGCACCATTGCAGCCCCTCTTTGCACCATTTTACACAATCACCACCCCTCCTTTCCCCATTTTGCACTACTGCCCCTCCTTGCCCCGTTCTGCACCATTTCATTTCCACCCCTCCTTGCACCATTTTGCACCATCACCACCCTTCCTCGCCCCATCCTGCACCATTGCAGCCCCTCCTCACCCCATTTTGCACCATTGCAGCCCCTCCCTGCCCCATTTTGCTCTATTTCCACCCCTCCTTCTCACCACTTTGAACAACCTCTGCCCCTCCCTCCTTGCCCCATTCTGCACTGTTTCCACCCCTCCCTGCCCCACTTTGTGCCATTGCAGCCCCTCCTTGCCCCATTTTGCTCTATTTCCACCCCTCCTTGCCCCATTCTGCACCATTGCAGCCCCTCCTTGCCCCATTCTGCACTACTGCTGCCCTGCCTTGCACCATTTTACACCATTGCTGCCCCTCCTCGCACCAGTTTGCACCATTGCCTCCCTTCTTTGCACCATTCTGCACCATCACTGCCCCTCCTGGCCCCATTTTGCACCATTTCCACCCCTCCCTGCCCCATTTTGTGCCATTGCAGCCCCTCCATGCCCCATTTTACACCATCACCGCCCCTCCTTGCCCCATTCTGCTCTATTTCCACCCCTCCTTTCCCCATTTTGCACCATCATCACCCCTCCTTGCCCCATTCTGCACCATTTCCACCCCTCCTTGCCCCATTCTGCACCATTGCAGCCCCTCCTTGCCCCATTCTGCACTGTTTCCACCCCTCCTTGCATCATTTTACACCACCTCTGCCCTTCCTTGCCCCATTTTGCACCATCACCACCCCTCTTTGCCTAATTTTGCTCTATTTCCACCCCTCCTTGCCCCATTCTGCACCATTTCCACCCCTCCTTGCACCATTTTGCACTAATTGCTGCTCCTCCTTTCCCCACTTTGCACCATTGCTGCCCCTCCTTGCACCATTTTACACCATTTCCACCCCTCCTTGCCCCATTCTGCACCATCACCACCCCTCCTTCTCACCATTTTGCACCATTGCTGCCCTTCCTTGCATAATTTTGCACCATCACCACCCCTCCTTCTCACCATTTTGCACCATTGCTGCCCTTCCTTGCATAATTTTGCACCATTTCCACCCCTCCTTGCACCACTTTGCACCATTGCTGCCCCTCCTTGCCCCATTCTGCACCATTTCCACCCCTCCTTGCCCCATTTTGCACTACTGCTGCCCTGCCTTGCACCATTTTACACCATTACTGCTCCTCCTCGCACCATTTTGCACCATTGCCTCCCTTCTTTGCACCATTCTGCACCATCACTGCCCCTCCTGGCCCCATTTTGCACCACTTCCACCCCTCCCTGCCCCATTTTGTGCCATTGCAGCCCCTCCTTGCCCCTTTCTGCATCATCACCACCCCTCCTTTCCCCATTTTGCACCATTGCAGCCCCTCCATGCCTCATTTTACACAATCACCACCCCTCCTTTCCCCATTTTGCACTACTGCTGCCCCTCCTTGCCCCGTTCTGCACCATTTCATTTCCACCCCTCCTTGCACCATTTTTCACCATCACCGCCCTTCCTCGCCCCATTCTGCACCATTGCAGCCCCTCCCTGCCCCATTTTGCACCATTTCCACCCCTCCTCACCCCATTTTGCACCATTGCAGCCCCTCCTTGCCCCATTCTGCACCATTTCCACCCCTCCTTGCCCCATTTTGCACTACTGCTGCCCTGCCTTGCACCATTTTACACCATTGCTGCCCCTCCTCGCACCATTTTGCACCATTGCCTCCCTTCTTTGCACCATTTTACACCATCACTGCCCCTCCTCGCCCCATTTTGCACCACTTCCACCCCTCCCTGCCCCATTTTGTGCCATTGCTGCCCCTCCTTGCCCCTTTCTGCATCATCACCACGCCTCCTTTCCCCATTTTGCACCATCACAGCCCCTCCTTGCCCCATTTTACACCATCATCACCCTTCCTTGCCCCATTCTGCACCATTGCTGCCCCTCCTTGCCCCATTCTGCACTGTTTCCACCCCTCCTTGCATCATTTTACACCACCTCTGCCCTTCCTTGCCCCATTTTGCACCATCACCACCCCTCTTTGCATAATTTTGCTCTATTTCCACCCCTCCTTGCCCCATTCTGCACCATCACCACCCCTCCTTCTCACCATTTTGCACCATTGCTGCCCTTCCTTGCATAATTTTGCACCATTTCCACCCCTCCTTGTACCATTTTGCACCATTGCAGCCCCTCCTTTCCCCATTTTGCAACATCACCACCCCTCTTTGCACCATTTTGCACCATCACCACCCCTCCTTGCCCCATTCTGCACCATTGCAGCCCCTCTTTGCACCATTTTACACAATCACCACCCCTCCTTTCCCCATTTTGCACTACTGCCCCTCCTTGCCCCGTTCTGCACCATTTCATTTCCACCCCTCGTTGCATCATTTGCACCATCACCGCCCTTCCTCGCCCCATTCTGCACCATTGCAGCCCCTCCTTGCCCCATTCTGCACCATTGCAGCCCCTCCTTGCACCATTTTAGACCATTGCAACCCCTCCTTGCCCCATTCTGCATCATCACCACCCCTCTTGCCCCATTCTGCACCATTTCCACCCCTCCTTGCCCCATTTTGCACTACTGCTGCCCTGCCTTGCACCATTTTACACCATTGCTGCCCCTCCTCGCACCATTTTGCACCATTGCCTCCCTTCTTTGCACCATTCTGCACCATCACTGCCCCTCCTGGCCCCATTTTGCACCATTTCCACCCCTCCCTGCCCCATTTTGTGCCATTGCAGCCCCTCCTTGCCCCTTTCTGCATCATCACCACCCCTCCTTTCCCCATTTTACACCATCACCGCCCCTCCTTGCCCCATTCTGCTCTATTTCCACCCCTCCTTGCCCCATTTTACACCATCACCACCCCTCCTTTCCCCATTTTGCACCATCATCACCCCTCCTTGCCCCATTCTGCACCATTGCTGCCCCTCCTTGCCCCATTCTGCACTGTTTCCACCCCTCCTTGCATCATTTTACACCACCTCTGCCCTTCCTTGCCCCACTTTGCACCATTTCCACCCCTCCTTTCCCCATTTTGCACCATCACCACCCCACTTTGCATAATTTTGCTCTATTTCCACCCCTCCTTGCACCATTTTGCACCATTGCTGCCCCTCCTTGCACCATTTTACACCATTTCCACCCCTCCTCGCACCATTTTGCACCATCACCTCCCCTCCTTGCCCCATTCTGCCCCATTTCCACCCCTCCCTGCCCCATTTTGTGCCATTGCTGCCCCTCCTTGCACCATTCTGCACCATTGCAGCCCCTCCTTGCCCCATTTTGCTCTATTTCCATCCCTCCTTGCCCCATTCTGCACCATTTCCACCCCTCCTTGCCCCATTTTGCACTACTGCTGCCCTGCCTTGCACCATTTTACACCATTGCTGCCCCTCCTCGCACCATTTTGCACCATTGCCTCCCTTCTTTGCACCATTTTACACCATCACTGCCCCTCCTGGCCCCATTTTGCACCACTTCCACCCCTCCCTGCCCCATTTTGTGCCATTGCTGCCCCTCCTTGCCCCTTTCTGCATCATCACCACCCCTCCTTTCCCCATTTGGCACCATTGCAGCCCCTCCATGCCCCATTTTACACCATCACCACCCCTCCTTGCCCCATTCTGCTCTATTTCCACTCCTCCTTGCCCCATTTTGCACCACTCCCACCCCTCCCTGCCCCATTTTGTGCCATTGCTGCCCCTCCTGGCCCCTTTCTGCATCATCACCACCCCTCCTTTCCCCATTTTAAACCATCACCGCCCCTCCTTGCCCCATT
Organism: Tympanuchus pallidicinctus; assembly: GCF_026119805.1. Taxonomy (NCBI): domain Eukaryota; kingdom Metazoa; phylum Chordata; class Aves; order Galliformes; family Phasianidae; genus Tympanuchus; species Tympanuchus pallidicinctus. The sequence goes on along the minus strand of NW_026294639.1, from coordinate 24,512 downwards.
CTGCTCTATTTCCACCCCTCCTTGCCCCATTTTACACCATCACCACCCCTCCTTTCCCCATTTTGCACCATCATCACCCCTCCTTGCCCCATTCTGCACCATTGCAGCCCCTCCTTGCCCCATTCTGCACTGTTTCCACCCCTCCTTGCATCATTTTACACCACCTCTGCCCTTCCTTGCCCCACTTTGCACCATTTCCACCCCTCCTCGCCCCATTTTGCACCATTTCCACCCCTCCTTGCCCCATTCTGCACCATTTCCACCCCTCCTTGCCCCATTTTGCACTACTGCTGCCCTGCCTTGCACCATTTTACACCATTGCTGCCCCTCCTCGCACCAGTTTGCACCATTGCCTCCCTTCTTTGCACCATTCTGCACCATCACTGCCCCTCCTTGCCCCATTTTGCACCATTTCCACCCCTCCCTGCCCCATTTTGTGCCATTGCAGCCCCTCCATGCCCCATTTTGTGCCATTGCTGCCCCTCCTTGCCCCATTCTGCTCTATTTCCACCCCTCCTTTCCCCATTTTGCACCATCATCACCCCTCCTTGCCCCATTCTGCACCATTTCCACCCCTCCTTGCCCCATTCTGCACCATTGCAGCCCCTCCTTGCCCCACTTTGCACCATTTCCAACCCTCCTTGCACCATTTTGCACCATTGCAGCCCCTCCTTGCCCCACTTTGCACCATCACCACCCCTCCTTGCACCACTTTGCACCATTGCTGCCCCTCCTTGCCCCATTCTGCACCATTTCCACCCCTCCTTGCCCCATTTTGCACTAATTGCTGCTCCTCCTTTCCCCACTTTGCACCATTGCTGCCCCTCCTCGCACCAGTTTGCACCATTTCCACCCCTCCTCGCCCCATTTTGCACCATCACCACCCCTCCTTCTCACCATTTTGCACCATTGCTGCCCTTCCTTGCATAAATTTGCACCATTTCCACCCCTCCTTGCACCATTTTGCACCATCACCGCCCTTCCTCGCCCCATTCTGCACCATTGCAGCCCCTCCTCACCCCATTTTGCACCATTGCAGCCCCTCCTTGCCCCATTCTGCACTGTTTCCACCCCTCCTTGCATCATTTTACACCACCTCTGCCCTTCCTTGCCCCACTTTGCACCATTTCCACCCCTCCTTGCCCCATTCTGCACCATTTCCACCCCTCCTTGCCCCATTTTGCACTACTGCTGCCCTGCCTTGCACCATTTTACACCATTGCAGCCCCTCCTCGCACCATTTTGCACCATTGCCTCCCTTCTTTGCACCATTCTGCACCATCACTGCCCCTCCTTTCCCCATTTTGCACCATCATCACCCCTCCTTGCCCCATTTTGCACCATTGCAGCCCCTCCATGCCCCATTTTACACCATCACCGCCCCTCCTTGCCCCATTCTGCTCTATTTCCACCCCTCCTTGCCCCATTTTACACCATCACCACCCCTCCTTTCCCTATTTTGCACCATTGCAGCCCCTCCTTGCCCCATTCTGCACTGTTTCCACCCCTCCTTGCCCCATTCTGCCCCATTTCCACCCCTCCTTTCCCCATTCTGCACCATTGCAGCCCCTCCTTGCCCCATTCTCCCCCATTTCCAACCCCCCCCCCCCCCCCCCATTTTGCACCATTCCTCCTCCACGTAGGGCTGTGCTGTGAAGGCTGGGCACCTTTCCGGGCCGCCATCCCATAATACCCCTCTGTCCCCCCGCAGTGCCGCTGCCCCATTGACCCCATTGACCCCATTGACCCCATTGACCCCGCCGTGCGCCCCCCTGCACCCCACACCGCCTGAGTTCGGTGAGTAACGCTGCTGGCCTTTGGGGGCACCTGGCCCTAAATGGCCCCCAATGGCCCTAAATGGCCCCCAATGGCCCTAAATGGTCCCACGTGGCCCCAAGTCGTCCCCAGTGACCCTAAATGGCCCCAGATGGACCCCAAATGGCTCCTGATGACCCCTAGTGGCCTTCAGTAGACCCCAAATGGCCCTAAATGGCCCCCAATGGTTCCCAATGGCCCCAATAGACCCCAAATGGCCCCCAATGGCCCCAATAGACCCCAAATGGCCCCCAATGTCCCCAATAGACCCCAAATGGCCCCCAATGTCCCCAATAGACCCCAAATGGCCCCCAATGGCCCCAATTGACCCCAAATGGCCCCAATAGACCCCAAATGGCCCCCAATGGCCCCAATAGACCCCAAATGGCCCCAATAGACCCCAAATGGCCCCCAATGTCCCCAATAGACCCCAAATGGCCCCCAATGGCCCCAATAGACCCCAAATGGCCCCAATAGACCCCAAATGGCCCCCAATGGCCCCAATAGACCCCAATGGCCCCAGTAGACCCCAAATGGCCCCCAATGGCCCCAATAGACCCCAATGGCCCCAATAGACCCCAATGGCCCCAATAGACCCCAAATGGCCACCAATGGCCCCAAGAGACCCCAAATGGCTCCTAATGGCCCCAATAGACCCCAAATGGCCCCCAATGGCCCCAAGAGACCCCAAATGGCCCCAATAGACCCCAAATGGCTCCTAATGGCCCCAATGGCCCCCAATGGCCCCAATAGACCCCAAATGGCCCCCACTGGCCCCAATAGACCCCAAATGGCCCCAAGAGACCCCAAATGGCTCCTAATGGCCCCAATAGACCCCAAATGGCCCCAAGAGACCCCAAATGGCTCCTAATGGCCCCAATAGACCCCAAATGGCCCCAATAGACCCCAAATGGCCCCCAATGGCCCCAATAGACCCCAAATGGCCCCCAATGGCCCCAATAGACCCCAAATGGCCCCACGAGACCCCAAATGGCTCCTAATGGCCCCAATAGACCCCAAATGGCCCCAAGAGACCCCAAATGGCTCCTAATGGCCCCAATAGACCCCAAATGGCCCCAAGAGACCCCAAATGGCCCCAAATGGCCCCAATAGACCCCAAATGGCCCCTAATGGCCCCAATAGACCCCAAATGGCCCCCAATGGCCCCAATAGACCCCAAATGGCCCCAAATGGCCCCAATAGACCCCAAATGTTTCCCAATGGCCCCAATAGACCCCAAATGGCCCCCAATGGCCCCAAATGGCCCCAAATGGCCCCAATAGACCCCAAATGGTTCCCAATGGTCCCAATAGACCCCAAATGGCCCCAATAGACCCCAAATGGCCCCCAATGGCCCCAGTAGACCCCAAATGGCCCCCAATGGCCCCAATAGACCCCAAATGGCCCCAATAGACCCCAAATGGCCCCCAATGGCCCCAATAGACCCCAAATGGCCCCTAATGGCCCCAATAGACCCCAAATGGTCCCAATAGACCCCAAATGGCCCCAATAGACCCCAAATGGCCCCAAATGGCCCCAATAGACCCCAAATGGCCCCCAATGGCCCCAATAGACCCCAAATGGCCCCAAGAGACCCCAAATGGCTCCTAATGGCCCCAATAGACCCCAAATGGCCCCAAGAGACCCCAAATGGCCCCAAATGGCCCCAATAGACCCCAAATGGCCCCTAATGGCCCCAATAGACCCCAAATGGCCCCCAATGGCCCCAATAGACCCCAAATGGCCCCAAATGGCCCCAATAGACCCCAAATGGCTCCTAATGGCCCCAATGGCCCCCAATGGCCCCAATAGACCCCAAATGGCCCCAAATGGCCCCAATAGACCCCAAATGTTTCCCAATGGCCCCAATAGACCCCAAATGGCCCCCAATGGCCCCAATAGACCCCAAATGGCCCCAATAGACCCCAAATGGTTCCCAATGGTCCCAATAGACCCCAAATGGCCCCAATAGACCCCAATGGCCCCCAATGGCCCCAGTAGACCCCAAATGGCCCCCAATGGCCCCAATAGACCCCAAATGGCCCCCAATGGCCCCAATAGACCCCAAATGGCCCCAATAGACCCCAAATGGCCCCCAAGGGCCCCAATAGACCCCAAATGGCCCCCAATGGCCCCAATAGACCCCAAATGGCCCCAATGGCCCCAATAGACCCCAAATGGTTCCCAATGGTCCCAATAGACCCCAAATGGCCCCCAATGGCCCCAATTGACCCCAAATGGCCCCTAATGGCCCCAATGGCCCCCAATGGCCCCAAATTGTCCCCCCCCCCCCCCATAGTGTCCCCTCCTGCCTTGGGTTGTCCCTTCTCCCCCAGATGTCCCCTCTATGTGTCCCCTCCTGCCCTAAAGCTGTCCCCCCCACAGTGTCCCCTCCCATCCCAAATTGTCCCCTCTCCCCCCAACTGTCCCCAAAGTGTCCCCTTCCCATATCTCCTTCCACCCCATAATGTCCCTTCTGTCCCCATCTGTCCCCCCCCATGTCCCCTCCTGTCCCCTCCTGCCCTAAAGCTGTCCCCTCCCTATGTCCCCTCCCATCCCAAATTGTCCCCTCTCCCCCCATCTGTCCCCAAAGTGTCCCCTCCCCACGTCTCCTCCCACCCCATAATGTCCCCTCCCATCCCATAGTGTCCCCTCCTGCCCTAAAGCTGTCCCCTCCCTATGTCCCCTCCCATCCCAAATTGTCCCCTCTCCCTCCTCCTGTCCCCAAAGTGTCCCCTCCCCACGTCTCCTCCCACCCCATAATGTCCCCTCCCATCCCATAGTGTCCCCTCCTGCCCTAAAGCTGTCCCCTCCCTATGTCCCCTCCCATCCCAAATTGTCCCCTCTCCCCCCATCTGTCCCCAAAGTGTCCCCTCCCCATGTCCCATCCCACCCCATAATGTCCCTTCTGTCCCCATCTGTCCCCCCCCATGTCCCCTCCTGTCCCATCCTGTCCCCTCCTGCCCTAAAGCTGTCCCCCCCCATGTCCCCTCCCATCCCAAATTGTCCCCTCTCCCTCCTCCTGTCCCCAGTGTCCCCCCCCATATCCCCTCCCACCCCATAATGTCCCCTCCTGTCCCTTGGTGTCCCCTCCTAAAGCTGTCCCCTTCCTATGTCCTGTCCCCTCCCACCCCATAATGTCCCTTCTGTCCCCAACTGTCCCCTCCCACCCCATAATGTCCACCCCCCCATGTCCCCTCCCATCCCAAATTGTCCCCTCTCCCTCCTCCTGTCCCCAAAGTGTCCCCCCCACGTCCCCTCCCACCCCATAATGTCCCCTCCCATCCCATAGTGTCCCCTCCTGCCCTAAAGCTGTCCCCCCCCATGTCCCCTCCCATCCCAAATTGTCCCCTCCCCTCCTCCTGTCCCCAGTGTCCCCCCCCATATCCCCTCCCACCCCATAATGTCCCCTCCTGTCCCCATCTGTCCCCTCCTAAAGCTGTCCCCTTCCTATGTCCTGTCCCCTCCCACCCCATAATGTCCCTTCTGTCCCCATCTGTCCCCCCCCATGTCCCCTCCTGTCCCCTCCTGCCCTAAAGCTGTCCCTCCCAGTGTCCCCTCCCATCCCAAATTGTCCCCTCCCCTCCTCCTGTCCCCAGTGTCCCCCCCCATATCCCCTCCCACCCCATAATGTCCCCTCCTGTCCCTTGGTGTCCCCTCCTAAAGCTGTCCCCTTCCTATGTCCTGTCCCCTCCCACCCCATAATGTCCCTTCTGTCCCCAAATGTCCCCTCCCACCCCATAATGTCCCTCCCCCCCCACAGTGTCCCCTCCCATCCCAAATTGTCCCCTCTCCCTCCTCCTGTCCCCAAAGCGTCCCCCCCCCATGTCCCCCCCCGTCCCACAGTGTCCCCTCCTGCCCTAAAGCTGTCCCCCCCCATGTCCCCTCCCACCCCACAGTGTCCCCTCTCCCCCCATCTGTCCCCATCTGTCCCCTCCCACCCCATAATGTCCCTCCCCCCCCATCTGTCCCCTCCCACCCCATAATGTCCCCTCTCCCCCCATCTGTCCCCAAAGTGTCCCCTCCCCATCTGTCCCCTCCCACCCCATAATGTCCCCTCCTGTCCCCTCCTGCCCTAAAGCTGTCCCCTCCCCCCCCCATGTCCCCTCCCCCCCCATGTCCCCTCCCACCCCAAATCGTCCCCTCCCCCCCATCTGTCCCCAAAGTGTCCCCCCCCCCCCCCCCATTGTCCCCTCCCGCCCTACAGCTGTCCCCTCTTCCTGTCCCCCCCCCACAGATGACTCCGACTACGAGGACAACAGCGGCCCCATCATGGCCCAGCAGGTGGGGATGGGGGGCTGAGCCCCACAAGTGGGGTCACCCCATAAGTGGGATCGGCCCCATAAGAGGGATCACCTCATAAGGGGGATTGCCCCATATGTGGGATCACCCCATAATTGGGATGGCCCGTAAGTGGGGTCACCCCATAAGTGGGATCAGCCCCATAAGTGGGGTCACCCCATAAGTGGGGTCACCCCATAAGTGGGATCGCCCCATAAGTGGGATCGCCCCATAAGTGGGGTCACCCCATAAGAGGGATTGCCCCATAAGTGGGGTCACCCCATAATTGGGATGGCCCATAAGTGGGATCACTCCATAAGTGGGGTCACCCCATAAGTGGGGTCACCCCATAAGTGGGATCAGCCCCATAAGTGGGATTGCCCCATAAGTGGGATCACCCCATAAGTGGGATCGCCCCATAAGTGGGATCACCCCATAAGAGGGATTGCCCCATAAGTGGGGTCACCCCATAATTGGGATGGCCCATAAGTGGGATCACTCCATAAGTGGGGTCACCCCATAAGTGGGGTCACCCCATAAGTGGGATCAGTCCCATAAGTGGGATCACCCCATAAGTGGGATCGCCCCATAAGTGGGATCACCCCATAAGTGGGATTGCCCCATAAGTGGGATTGCCCCATAAGTGGGGTCACCCCATAAGTGGGATTGCCCCATAAGGGGAGTTACCCTGTAAGTGGGATCGCCCCATACGGGGGGTGTCACCCCATAAGTGGCGTCGCCCCATAAGTGGGGTCACCCCATAAGTGGCATCGCCCCATAAGTAGGATCATCTCATAAGTGAGATCACCCCATAAGTGGGGTCACCCCATAAGTGGGATTGCCCCATATGTGGGATCGACCCATAAGTGGGATCACCCCATAAGGGGGGGTTGTCCCCTTAAGGGGGTCACCCCATAAGTGAGATCACCCCATAAGTGGCATCGCCCCATAAGTAGGATCATCTCATAAGTGAGATCACCCCATAAGTGGGGTCACCCCATAATCGCCCCATAAGTGGGGTCACCCCATAAACTTCCCCCCCCCGTGTCACCAAACCCCATAAAGGAGGCCAGCGAGGAGCAGGGCTGCAGTTTGAGCAGCGAGGAGGAACTGCTGGAGGGCGAGGAGACGCCTGGGGGGTAGGGGGGGGTTATGGGGTGGGGGGGGGGGGTTATGGGGTGTGTGGGGCAGGGTTATGGGGTGAAGGTGTGGGGGTGTGGGGTGGGATGTGGGGTGTGAGGTTGGGGTGGGGGGTGGGGGGTGTAGGGTATGGGGTGTGGGGTGGGATATGGGGGGGGCGATGTGGGGCAGGCTTATAGAGTGTGGGGTGGGGTTATGGGCTATGGGGTGTGATATGGGGTATGGGGTGGGATATGGGGTGTGGGTATAGGGTGTGGGGTGGAGTTACTGATTATGGGGTGTGGGGTGGGATATGGGGTATAGGGGCTATGGGGTGTGGGGTGTAGGGTATGGGGTGTGGGGTGGGGTTATGGGGTGTGGGGTGTAGGGTATGGGGTGTGGGGTGGGGTTATGGGGTGTGGGGTGTAGGGTATGGGGTGTGGGGTGGGGTGTGGGGTTGGTTATGGGGTGTGGGTGTAGGGTGTGGGGTGGAGTTACGGGTTATGGGGTGTGGGGTGGGATATGGGGGGTGGGATGTGGGATGTGGGGTGTGTGGTGGGGTTATGGGGTGTGGGGTTGGGGTGGGATATGGGGTGTGGGATGTGGGGCAGGGTTATGGGGTGTGATATGGGGTGTGGGGTGTGAGATATGGGGTGTGGGGGTGGGGTTACGGGATGTGGGGTGGGATATGGGGTACAGGGTGTGGGGGGGTTATGGGGTGTGAGGTTGGATGTGGGGTATGGGGTGTGTGGTGGGATATGGGGTGTGGGGTGTAGGGTATGGGGTTATGGGGTGTGGGGTGGGATATGGGGTGCAGGGTGGGATATGAGGTGTGGGGTTGGGGTGGAATATGGGGTGTGGGGGTGGGGTTATGGGATGTGGGGTGAGATATGGGGTGGGTGTGGGGTGTGGGATGCGTATGGGGTGTGGGGTTGGGGTGTGGGGTGGGATATGGGGTATGGGGTGTGGGGTGGGGTGTGGGGTGGGGTTATGGGGTGGGGGTGTGGGGTGTGGGGTTATGGGGTGTGGGGTGGGGTGTGGGGTTGGTTATGGGGTGTGGGTATAGGGTGTGGGGTGGAGTTACGGGTTATGGGGTGTGGGGTGGGATATGGGGGTGGGATGTGGGATGTGGGGTGTGTGGTGGGGTTATGGGGCGTGATATGGGGTGTGGAGTGTGCAGTGGGATATAGGGTGTGGGGTGGGGTTATGGGGTGTGGGGTTGGGGTGGGATATGGGGTGCGGGGTATGGGGTGTGGGATATGGGGTGTGGGGTCGGATATGGGGTGTGGGGTGGGGAGTGTAGGGTATGGTGTGTGGGGTGGGATATGGGGGGGGCGATGTGGGGCAGGGTTATAGAGTGTGGGGTGGGGTTATGGGGCTATGGGGTGTGATATGGGGTGTGGGTTGAGATATGGGGTGTGGGGTGTGTGTGGGGATATGGGGTGTGGGGTGGGCTTATGGGGTGTGGGGTTGGGGTGGGATATGGGGTGTGGGATGTGGGGCAGGGTTATGGGGTGTGATATGGGGTGTGGGGTGTGAGATATGGGGTGTGGGGTGGGATATAGGGTGTGGGGTGTAGGGTATGGGGTTATGGGGTGCAGGGTGGGATATGAGGTATGGGGTGTGGGGTTGAGGTGGAATATGGGGTGTGGGGGTGGGGTTACGGGATGTGGGGTGGGATATGGGGTACAGGGTGTGGGGGGGTTATGGGATGTGAGGTTGGGGTGAGGGGTGAGGGGTGTGGGGTGGGATATGGGGTGCAGGGTGGGATATGAGGTGTGGGGTTGGGGTGGAATATGGGGTGTGGGGGTGGGGTTATGGGATGTGGGGTGAGATATGGGGTGGGTGTGGGGTGTGGGATGCGTATGGGGTGTGGGGTTGGGGTGTGGGGTGCGATATGGGGTATGGGGTGTGGGGGGTTATGGGGTGTGGGGTATGGGGTGTGGGGTGGGGTTATGGGGTGGGGGTGTGGGGTGTGGGGTTATGGGGTGTGGGGTGGGGTGTGGGGTTGGTTATGGGGTGTGGGTATAGGGTGTGGGGTGGAGTTATGGGTTATGGGGTGTGGGGTGGGATATGGGGGGTGGGATGTGGGATGTGGGGTGTGTGGTGGGGTTATGGGGTGTGGGGTTGGGGTGGGATATGGGGTGTGGGATGTGGGGCAGGGTTATGGGGTGTGATATGGGGTGTGGGGTGTGAGATATGGGGTGTGGGGGTGGGGTTACGGGATGTGGGGTGGGATATGGGGTACAGGGTGTGGGGGGGTTATGGGGTGTGAGGTTGGATGTGGGGTATGGGGTGTGTGGTGGGATATGGGGTGTGGGGTGTAGGGTATGGGGTTATGGGGTGTGGGGTGGGATATGGGGTGCAGGGTGGGATATGAGGTGTGGGGTTGGGGTGGAATATGGGGTGTGGGGGTGGGGTTATGGGATGTGGGGTGAGATATGGGGTGGGTGTGGGGTGTGGGGTGTGGGATGCTTATGGGGTGTGGGGTTGGGGTGTGGGGTGGGATATGGGGTATGGGGTGTGGGATATGGGGTGTGGGGTGGGGTTATGGGGTGGAGGTGTGGGGTGTGGGGTTATGGGGTGTGGGGTGGGGTTATGGGGTGGAGGTGTGGGGTATGGGGTTATGGGGTGTGGGTTGGGGTGTGAGGTTGGTTATGGGGTGTGGGTGTAGGGTGTGGGGTGGAGTTATGGGTTATGGGGTGTGGGGTGGGATATGGGGGGTGGGATGTGGGATGTGGGGTGTGTGGTGGGGTTATGGGGCGTGATATGGGGTGTGGAGTGTGCAGTGGGATATAGGGTGTGGGGTGGGGTTATGGGGTGTGGGGTTGGGGTGGGATATGGGGTGCGGGGTATGGGGTGTGGGTATGGGGGGTGTAGGGTATGGTGTGTGGGGTGGGATATGGGGGGGGCGATGTGGGGCAGGCTTATAGAGTGTGGGGTGGGGTTATGGGGCTATGGGGTGTGATATGGGGTGTGGGGTGGGATATGGGGTGTGGGGTGTGTGTGGGGATATGGGGTGTGCGGTGGGCTTATGGGGTGTGGGGTTGGGGTGGGATATGGGGTGTGGGATGTGGGGCAGGGTTATGGGGTGTGATATGGGGTGTGGGGTGTGAGATATGGGGTGTGGGGTGGGATATAGGGTGTGGGGTGTAGGGTATGGGGTTATGGGGTGCAGGGTGGGATATGAGGTATGGGGTGTGGGGTTGAGGTGGAATATGGGGTGTGGGGGTGGGGTTACGGGATGTGGGGTGGGATATGGGGTACAGGGTGTGGGGGGGTTATGGGATGTGAGGTTGGGGTGAGGGGTGAGGGGTGTGGGGTGGGATATGGGGTGCAGGGTGGGATATGAGGTGTGGGGTTGGGGTGGAATATGGGGTGTGGGGGTGGGGTTATGGGATGTGGGGTGAGATATGGGGTGGGTGTGGGGTGTGGGATGCGTATGGGGTGTGGGGTTGGGGTGTGGGGTGGGATATGGGGTATGGGGTGTGGGGGGTTATGGGGTGTGGGATATGGGGTGTGGGGTGTGGGGTGGGGTGTGGGGTTGGTTATGGGGTGTGGGTGTAGGGTGTGGGGTGGAGTTACGGGTTATGGGGTGTGGGGTGGGATATGGGGGGTGGGATGTGGGATGTGGGGTGTGTGGTGGGGTTATGGGGTGTGGGGTTGGGGTGGGATATGGGGTGTGGGATGTGGGGCAGGGTTATGGGGTGTGATATGGGGTGTGGGGTGTGAGATATGGGGTGTGGGGGTGGGGTTACGGGATGTGGGGTGGGATATGGGGTACAGGGTGTGGGGGGGTTATGGGGTGTGAGGTTGGGTGTGGGGTATGGGGTGTGTGGTGGGATATGGGGTGTGGGGTGTAGGGTATGGGGTTATGGGGTGTGGGGTGGGATATGGGGTGCAGGGTGGGATATGAGGTGTGGGGTTGGGGTGGAATATGGGGTGTGGGGGTGGGGTTATGGGATGTGGGGTGAGATATGGGGTGGGTATGGGGTGTGGGGTGTGGGATGCTTATGGGGTGTGGGGTTGGGGTGTGGGGTGGGATATGGGGTATGGGGTGTGGGGGGTTATGGGGTGTGGGGTATAGGGTGTGGGGTGGGGTTACTGATTATGGGGTGTGGGGTGGGATATGGGGTATAGGGGGTATGGGGTGTAGGGTGTGGGGTGTAGGGTATGGGGTGTGGGGTGGGGTTATGGGGTGGAGGTGTGGGGTATGGGGTTATGGGGTGTGGGTTGGGGTGTGAGGTTGGTTATGGGGTGTGGGTATAGGGTGTGGGGTGGAGTTACGGGTTATGGGGTGTGGGGTGGGATATGGGGGTGGGATGTGGGATGTGGGGTGTGTGGTGGGGTTATGGGGCCTGATATGGGGTGTGGAGTGTGCAGTGGGATATAGGGTGTGGGGTGGGGTTATGGGGTGTGGGGTTGGGGTGGGATATGGGGTGCGGGGTATGGGGTGTGGGTATGGGGGGTGTAGGGTATGGTGTGTGGGGTGGGATATGGGGGGGGCGATGTGGGGCAGGCTTATAGAGTGTGGGGTGGGGTTATGGGGCTATGGGGTGTGATATGGGGTGTGGGGTGGGATATGGGGTGTGGGGTGTGTGTGGGGATATGGGGTGTGCGGTGGGCTTATGGGGTGTGGGATTGGGGTGGGATATGGGGTGTGGGATGTGGGGCAGGGTTATGGGGTGTGATATGGGGTGTGGGGTGTGAGATATGGGGTGTGGGGTGGGATATAGGGTGTGGGGTGTAGGGTATGGGGTTATGGGGTGCAGGGTGGGATATGAGGTATGGGGTGTGGGGTTGAGGTGGAATATGGGGTGTGGGGGTGGGGTTACGGGATGTGGGGTGGGATATGGGGTACAGGGTGTGGGGGGGTTATGGGATGTGAGGTTGGGGTGAGGGGTGAGGGGTGTGGGGTGGGATATGGGGTGCAGGGTGGGATATGAGGTGTGGGGTTGGGGTGGAATATGGGGTGTGGGGGTGGGGTTATGGGATGTGGGGTGAGATATGGGGTGGGTGTGGGGTGTGGGATGCGTATGGGGTGTGGGGTTGGGGTGTGGGGTGGGATATGGGGTATGGGGTGTGGGGGGTTATGGGGTGTGGGGTATGGGGTGTGGGGTGGGGTTATGGGGTGGGGGTGTGGGGTGTGGGGTTATGGGGTGTGGGGTGGGGTGTGGGGTTGGTTATGGGGTGTGGGTATAGGGTGTGGGGTGGAGTTATGGGTTATGGGGTGTGGGTTGGATATGGGGGTGGGATGTGGGATGTGGGGTGTGTGGTGGGGTTATGGGGCGTGATATGGGGTGTGGAGTGTGCAGTGGGATATAGGGTGTGGGGTGGGGTTATGGGGTGTGGGGTTGGGGTGGGATATGGGGTGTGGGGTATGGGGTGTGGGTATGGGGGGTGTAGGGTATGGTGTGTGGGGTGGGATATGGGGGGGGCGATGTGGAGCAGGCTTATAGAGTGTGGGGTGGGGTTATGGGGCTATGGGGTGTGATATGGGGTGTGGGTTGAGATATGGGGTGTGGGGTGTGTGTGGGGATGTGGGGTGTGGGGTGGGGTTATGGGGTGTGGGGTTGGGGTGGGATATGGGGTGTGGGATGTGGGGCAGGGTTATGGGGTGTGATATGGGGTGTGGGGTGTGAGATATGGGGTGTGGGGGTGGGGTTACGGGATGTGGGGTGGGATATGGGGTACAGGGTGTGGGGGGGTTATGGGGTGTGAGGTTGGATGTGGGGTATGGGGTGTGTGGTGGGATATGGGGTGTGGGGTGTAGGGTATGGGGTTATGGGGTGTGGGGTGGGATATGGGGTGCAGGGTGGGATATGAGGTGTGGGGTTGGGGTGGAATATGGGGTGTGGGGGTGGGGTTATGGGATGTGGGGTGAGATATGGGGTGGGTGTGGGGTGTGGGATGCGTATGGGGTGTGGGGTTGGGGTGTGGGGTGGGATATGGGGTATGGGGTGTGGGGTGGGGTGTGGGGTGGGGTTATGGGGTGGAGGTGTGGGGTGTGGGGTTATGGGGTGTGGGGTGGGGTGTGGGGTTGGTTATGGGGTGTGGGTGTAGGGTGTGGGGTGGAGTTACGGGTTATGGGGTGTGGGTTGGATATGGGGGTGGGATGTGGGATGTGGGGTGTGTGGTGGGGTTATGGGGCGTGATATGGGGTGTGGAGTGTGCAGTGGGATATAGGGTGTGGGGTGGGGTTATGGGGTGTGGGGTGTGGGGTTGGGGTGGGATATGGGGTGCGGGGTATGGGGTGTGGGATATGGGGTGTGGGGTCGGATATGGGGTGTGGGGTGGGGAGTGTAGGGTATGGTTTGTGGGGTGGGATATGGGGGGGCGATGTGGGGCAGGGTTATAGAGTGTGGGGTGGGGTTATGGGGCTATGGGGTGTGATATGGGGTATGGGGTGTGGGATGGGATGTGGGGGGTGGGGTGTGGGGTTATGGGGTGTGGGTGGGGTTATGGGCTATGGGGTGTGATATGGGGTGTGGGGTGTGGGGTGGGATATGGGGGGTGGGGTTATGGGGTGTGGGGTCGGATATGGGGTATGGGAGGGGGCTATGGGGTGTGTTGTGGGATATGGGGTGTGGGGTGTAGGGTATGGGGTGTGGGTTGGGGTTATGGGGTGTGGGGTGGGATATGGGGGGTGGGATGTGGGGCAAGGTTATGGGGTGTGGGATGCGGTTATGGGGTGTGGGGTGTGATATGGGGTGTGGGGTGTGATATGGGGTGTGGGGTGGGGTTATGGGGTGTGAGGTGTGGGGTATGGGGTGTTGGGTTGCATTGGGATATGGGGTGGGCGTGGGATGTGGGGTGTGGGGTAGTGATGGGATGTGGGGTGGCTATGGGGTGTGGGGTGGCGATGGGATGTGGGTGGCTATGGGGTAGCTATGGGGTGGCTATGGGTGTGGGGTGGCTATGGGGTGGCTATGGGGTGGCGATGGGTGTGGGGTGGCTATGGGGTGGCTATGGGGTGGCTATGGGGTGGCTATGGGTGTGGGGTGGCTATAGGGTGGCTATGGGGTGGCTATGGGTGTGGGGTGGCTATGGGGTGGCTATGGGTGTGGGGTGGCTATGGGGTGGCTATGGGGTGGCTATGGGTGTGGGGTGGCTATGGGGTGGCTATAGGGTGGCTATGGGTGTGGGGTGGCTATAGGGTGGCTATGGGGTGGCTATGGGCTATAGGGTGGCTATGGGGTGGCTATGGGGTGGCTATGGGGTGGCTATAGGGTAGCTATGGGTGTGGGGTGGCTATGGGGTGGCTATAGTGTGGCTATAGTGTGGCTATGGGGTGGCGATGGGCTGTGGGGTGGCTATGGGGTGGCTATAGTGTGGCTATGGGGTGGCTATAGGGTGGCTATGGGGTGGCTATGGGTGTGGGGTGGCTATGGGCTATAGGGTGGCTATGGGGTGGCTACAGGGTGGCTACAGGGTGGCTATGGGTGTGGGGTGGCTATGGGCTATGGGGTGGCTATGGGGTGGCTATAGGGTGGCTATGGGGTGGCTATGGGCTATAGGGTGACTATAGGGTGGCTATGGGGTGGCTATGGGCTATGGGGTGGCTATAGGGTGGCTATGGGGTGGCTATGGGGTGGCTATGGGCTATGGGGTGGCTATGGGGTGGCTATGGGGTGGCTATGGGTGTGGGGTGGCTATGGGGTGGCTATGGGGTGGCTATAGGGTGGCTATGGGTGTGGGGTGGCTATAGGGTGGCTATGGGGTGTCTATGGGCTATAGGGTGGCTATGGGGTGGCTATGGGGTGGCTATGGGGTGGCTATGGGGTGGCTATGTGGTGGCTATGGGTGTGGGGTGTCTATGGGCTATAGGGTGGCTATGGGGTGGCTATGGGGTGGCTATGGGTGTGGGGTGGCTATGGGCTATGGGGTGGCTATAGGGTGGCTATGGGTGTGGGGTGGCTATAGGGTGGCTATGGGCTATAGGGTGGCTATGGGGTGGCTATGGTGTGGCTATGGGGTGGCTATGGGTTGGCTATGTGGTGGCTATGGGTGTGGGGTGGCTATGGGCTATAGGGTGGCTATAGGGTGGCTATGGGGTGGCGATGGGATGGCTATGGGGTGGCTATGGGCTATAGGGTGGCTATGGGGTGGCTATGGGGTAGCAATGGGTGTGGGGCCGCGCGCTATAGGGCCGGGCCCTGACCCTAAGCTCTGTGCCCTGCAGCAGCCCCACAGCTGGGAGCCCCGACCCCACAGCGCTGCTCTGCCCCCCCAGGTGGGCGGGGTGGCTGGACAAGATGGCGCCCCAAGGGTGAGTGTCTGCGGGGTCACGG
Organism: Tympanuchus pallidicinctus; assembly: GCF_026119805.1. Lineage (NCBI taxonomy): Eukaryota > Metazoa > Chordata > Aves > Galliformes > Phasianidae > Tympanuchus > Tympanuchus pallidicinctus. The sequence goes on along the minus strand of NW_026294639.1, from coordinate 9,006 downwards.
GGTCACGGGGTCACGGGGTCAATGTGGGCAGTGGGGTCACGGGGTCACTGAGGTGAATGGGGTCAATGGGGTCATGGGGTCATGGGGTCAGTGGGTGTCAATGGGGTCATGGGATCAATGGGTGTCAATGGGGTCAGTGGGTGTCATGGGGTCAGTGGGTGTCAATGGGGGTCATGGGGTCAATGGGTGTCAATGGGGTCAGTGGGTGTCATGGGGTCAGTGGGTGTCAATGGGGTCATGGGGTCAATGGGTGTCAATGGGGTCAGTGGGTGTCATGGGGTCAGTGGGTGTCAATGGGGTCATGGGGTCAATGGGTGTCAATGGGGTCATGGGGTCAGTGGGTGTCAATGGGTGTCATGGGGTCAATGGGGTCAATGGGTGTCAATGGGTGTCATGGGGTCAATGGGTGTCAATGGGGTCATGGGATCAATGGGGTCAATGGGGTCATGGGATCAGTGGGTGTCAATGGGGTCATGGGGTCAGTGGGTGTCAATGGGGTCAATGGGTGTCAATGGGTGTCATGGGGTCAGTGGGTGTCAATGGGGTCATGGGGTCAATGGGTGTCAATGGGTGTCATGGGGTCAGTGGGTGTCAATGGGTGTCATGGGGTCAGTGGGTGTCAATGGGGTCATGGGGTCAATGGGTGTCATGGGGTCAGTGGGTGTCAATGGGGTCAATGGGTGTCAATGGGTGTCATGGGGTCAGTGGGTGTCAATGGGGTCATGGGGTCAATGGGTGTCAATGGGTGTCATGGGGTCAATGGGTGTCAATGGGTGTCATGGGGTCAGTGGGTGTCAATGACATCAATGAGTGTCAATGGGTGTCATGGGGTCAGTGGGTGTCAATGGGGTCATGGGGTCAGTGGGTGTCAATGGGGTCAATGGGTCAATGGGTGTCAGTGGGTGTCAGTGGGTGTCACGGGGTCAATGGTGTCAATGGATCTCAATGGTGTCAATGGGTGTCAATGGGGTCATGGGATCAGTGGGTGTCAATGGGTGTCATGGGGTCAGTGGGTGTCAATGGGGTCAGGGGGTCAGTGGGTGTCAATGGGGTCAATGGGTGTCAATGGGTGTCATGGGGTCAGTGGGTGTCAATGGGTGTCATGGGGTCAATGGGTGTCAATGGGGTCATGGGATCAGTGGGTGTCAATGGGTGTCAATGTGGTCACAGGGTCAATGGGTGTCAATGAGGTCATGGGATCAGTGGGTATCAATGGGTGTCAGTGGTGTCAACGGGGTCAGTGGGTGTCAGTGGGGTCATGGGGTCAATGGATGTCAATGGGGTCACAGGGTCAATGGGTGTCAATGGGGTCAATGGGCGTCAATGGGGTCAATGGGTGTCCATAGGTGTCAATGGGATCAATGGATGTCAATGGGGTCAATGGGTGTCAATGGGTGTCAATGGGATCATGGGATCAATAGGTGTCAATGGGTGTCAATGGGTGTCAATGGGGTCATGGGGTCATGGGATCAATGGGTGTCAATGGCTGTCAATGGGTTGTCAATGGGTGTCAATGGGGTCATGGGGTCAATGGGTGTCAATGGGATCAATGGGTGTCAATGGGGGGGTCAATAGGTGTCAATGGGGTCAATGGGTGTCAGTGGGATCATGGAATCAGTGGGTGTCATGGGGTCATGGGATCAATAGGGTCATGGGGTCAATGGGATCATGGGATCAATGGGTGTCAATGGATGTCAATGGGTGTCAATGGGTGTCACGGGGTCAACGGTATCAATGGTGTCAGTGGATCTCAATGGGGTCAATGCTGTCAATGTGGTCACGGGGTCAATGGGTGTCAGTGGGTGTCAGTGGGTGTCAGTGGGTGTCACGTGGTCAATGGTGTCAATGGATCTCAATGGTGTCAGTGGGTGTCAATGTGGTCATGGGGTCAACGGTTGTCAATGGGGTCAATGGGGTCATGGGGTCAGTGGGTGTCAGTGGGTGTCACTGGGTGTCACGGGGTCAATGGTATCAATGGTGTCAGTGGATCTCAATGGGGTCAATGGGTGTCAATGTGGTCACGGGGTCAATGGGTGTCAATGGGTGTCACGGGGTCAACGGTATCAATGGTGTCAGTGGATCTCAATGGGGTCAATGCTGTCAATGTGGTCACGGGGTCAATGGGTGTCAGTGGGTGTCAGTGGGTGTCAGTGGGTGTCACGTGGTCAATGGTGTCAATGGATCTCAATGGTGTCAGTGGGTGTCAATGTGGTCATGGGGTCAATGGTTGTCAATGGGGTCAATGGGGTTATGGGGTCAATGGGTGTCAATGGGTGTCAGTGGGTGTCAGTGGGTGTCACGGGGTCAATGGTATCAATGGTGTCAGTGGATCTCAATGGTGTCAATGGGTGTCAATGTGGTCACGGGGTCAATGGTTGTCAATGGGGTCATGGGATCAATGGGGTCAATGGGTGTCAAATGGGAGCAATGGGTGTCACTGGGGTCATGGGGTCACTGGGTGCCACCGGGCGCCCGTTCCGCAGGCACTACCTGTACCAGCGCCGCTGGGTCACCTTGGACTCCCAGTGCCTGCGTTACTTCGCCAGCGACAAGGTGACTTTGGGGGGCATTTGGGGGCGCCACGGCCTGATCCCACAGCTGCCCCGTTCTCACGTCACCCCCCCGTCCCCCCCATGTCCCCCATGTCCCCATAGGACGTTTTCTCCAAGCGCTTCATCCTCATCTCCTCCATCTCCCACGTGGCCGCCATTGGGGAGCAGAAGTTCGAGGTGGTCACACAGAGCCGCCATTTTGTCTTCCGCGCCGACAGCGACGGTGAGGGGGGAACCGACGGCCCCATAACCACAGCCAGGGTGTAAAATGGCCCCATAAGCACAGCCAGGGTGTAAAATGGCCCCATAACCACAGCCAGGGTCCAAAATGGCCCCATAACCACAGCCAGGGTGTAAAATGGCCCCATAACCACAGCCAGGGTGCAAAAAGGCCCCATAACCACAGCCAGGGTGCAAAATGGCCCCATAACCACAGCCAGGGTGCAAAAAGGCCCCATAACCACAGCCAGGGTGTAAAATGGCCCCATAAGCACAGCCAGGGTGCAAAATGGCCCCATAACCACAGCCAGGGTGTAAAATGGCCCCATAACCACAGCCAGGGTCCAAAATGGCCCCATAACCACAGCCAGGGTGCAAAATGGCCCCATAACCACAGCCAGGGTGCAAAATGGCCCCATAACCACAGCCAGGGTGCAAAAAGGCCCCATAACCACAGCCAGGGTGTAAAATGGCCCCATAACCACAGCCAGGGTCCCAATGGCCCCATAACCACAGCCAGGGTCCCAATGGCCCCATAACCACAGCCAGGGTGCAAAATGGCCCCATAACCACAGCCAGGGTGCAAAATGGCCCCATAACCACAGCCAGGGTGTAAAATGGCCCCATAACCACAGCCAGGGTGCAAAATGGCCCCATAACCACAACCAGGGTCCCAATGGCCCCATAACCACAACCAGGGACCCCACAACGGCCCCATATCGACCCCATACGGACCCCATAATGACCCCATATCAACCCCATAACGACCCCATATGGATCCCACAACGACCCCATATTGACCCCATATGGACCCCATAATGACCCCATATCAACCCCATAACAACCCCATATGGACCCCACAATGACCCCATATCGACCCCATAATGACCCCATATGGACCCCATATCTACCCCATATCTACCCCATATCGACCCCATATTGACCCCATATCAACCCCATATTGACCCCATAACGACCCCATATCGACCCCACAATGACCCCATATCTACCCCATATCAACCCCATATCGACCCCATATCGATCCCATAATGACTCCATATCGACCCCGTATCAACCCCATATTGACCCCATATTGACCTCATATCGACCCCATATGGACACCATAATGACCCCACAACGACCCCATATGGACCCCATATCTACCCCATATCAACCCCATATCGACCCCTTAATGACCCCATATCGACCCCATATTGACCCCATAACGACCCCATATTGACCCCATAATGACCCCATATCGACCCCATATGACCCCATATGACCCCATATGACCCCATATTGACCCCATATGACCCCATATGACCCCATATGACCCCATATTGACCCCATATGACCCCATATTGACCCCATAATGACCCCATATCGACCCCATATCAACCCCATATCGACCCCATATTGACCCCTTATGGACCCCATATCGACCCCATATGACCCCATATTGACCCATATGACCCCATATTGACCCCATATGACCCCATATCGACCCCATATGACCCCATATTGACCCCTTATGGACCCCATATCGACCCCATATGACCCCATATGACCCCATATTGACCCCATAATGACCCCATATGGACCCCATATGACCCCATATGACCCCATATGGACCCCATATGACCCCATATTGACCCCATATGACCCCATATTGACCCCTTATGGACCCCATATCGACCCCATATGACCCCATATGGACCCCATATGACCCCATATTGACCCCATATCGACCCCATATCGACCCCATATGACCCCATATCGACCCCATATTCACCCCATATCGACCCCACAACGACCCCATATCGACCCCATATGGACCCCATATTGACTCCATATTGACCCCATATCGACCCCATATGGACCCCATATTGACCCCATATGACCCCATATGACCCCATATGACCCCATATGACCCCATATTGACCCCATATGACCCCATATGACCCCATATGACCCCATATGACCCCATATTGACCCCATATGACCCCATATCGACCCCATATCGACCCCATATTGACCCCATATGACCCCATATCGACCCCATATGACCCCATATTGACCCCATATGACCCCATATTGACCCCTTATGGACCCCATATCGACCCCATATGACCCCATATGACCCCATATTGACCCCATATTGACCCCATATGACCCCATATGACCCCTTATGGACCCCATATGACCCCATATGACCCCATATTGACCCCTTATGGACCCCATATCGACCCCATATTGACCCCATATCGACCCCATAACGACCCCACAATGACTCCATATTGACCCCATAACAACCCCATATTGACCCCATATGGACTCCATAATGACCCCACAACGACCCCATGTCGACCCCATATCGACCCCATATTGACCCCATATTGACCCCATATCTACCCCATATCAACCCCATATCGACCCCTTAATGACCCCATATCGACCCCATATGGACCCCATGCCGACCCCATATGGACCCCATACTGACCCCATATCAACCCCATATGGACCCCATATTGACCCCATATCAACCCCATATGGACCCCATACTGACCCCATATCAACCCCATATGACCCCATATGACCCCATATCGACCCCATATTGACCCCATATCAACCCCACAATGACCCCATATGACCCCATAACGCCCCCCTGTCCCCCAGCCGACCGCTCCCAATGGCTGTGGGCGCTGCAATCGGCCCTGGAGGAGCGGCAGGAACGAATGGGGGATCGAGCGGCCGACCCCAATAACAACGACCCCATAAGCGACCCCATAAGCGACCCCATAGGCGACCCCATAGGCGACCCCGAAGGCGCCGAGGCCAAATGCGGGCAGCTGGAGCTGCGCGGCTTCAAACATGGCGTCTTCGTGGTGCTGCGCGGCGGCGCCCTGCTGCTGTACAGGAACAGGGAGGTGGGAGATGGGGGGAAACGGGGGCTGGGGGGGTGGGGGGGGAAGTGGGGGATTGTGGGAGAAATGGGGGGTTGTGGGGGGTTGTGAGGGGTTATGGGGGGTTATGGGGGGCAGTGGGGGGTTGTGGGGGATTGTGGGTAGAATATGGGGTTTGAAGGGGGTTATGGGGGGTTGTGGGGGGTTGTGGGGGGTTATGGGGGAAATGGGGGATTGTGGGGGATTGTGGGGGGTTATGGGGGGTTGGGGGGAGTTATGGGGGTTGTGGGGGATTGTGGGGGGTTGTGGGGGGTAATGGGGAGTTATGGGGGGTTATGGGGGGTTGTGGGGGATTGTGGGGGAAATGGGGGGTAATGGGGGGCAATTGGGGGGTGTGGGGGGTAATGGGGGATAATGGGGGGTTGTAAGGGGGAATTGTGGGGGATTGTGGGTGGTTATGGGGGGTTGTGGGGGGTTGTGGGGGAAATGGGGGGTAATGGGGGGCAATGGGGGAATATGGGGGGGTTATGGGTAGAATATGGGGTTTGAAGGGGGTTACGGGGGGATATGGGGGGGTTGTGGGGGATTGTGGGGGATTGTGGGGGGTTGTGGGGGGTTGTGGGGGGTTATGGGGGTTGTGGGGGATTGTGGGGGATTGTGGGGGGTTATGGGGGTTGTGGGGGGTTGTGGGGGATTGTGGGGGATTGTGGGGGGTTTATGGGGGTTGTGGGGGGTTGTGGGGGATTGTGGGGGATTGTGGGGGGTTATGGGGGGTTTGTGGGGGTTGTGGGGGGTTGTGGGGGGTTGTGGGGGATTGTGGGGGGTTGTGGGGGGTTATGGGGGTTGTGGGGAGTTGTGGGGGATTGTGGGGGGTTGTGGGGGGTTATGGGGGTAATGGGTTTGTGGGGGGGTTGTGGGGGGTAATGGGGGGTCGTGGGGGGGATGTGGGGGGGTAATGGGGGGGTTATGGGGGGAATATGGGGGGGTTATGGGGTTATGGGGGGTAATGGGGGATTTTGGGGGTAATGGGGGGCAATGGGGGTTGTGGGGGATAATGGGGGGTTGTGGGGTGTTATGGGGGGGTTATGGGGGGTGTTGGGGGGATTATGGGGGTTATGGGGGGTTTTGGGGGAGTTATGGGGGGAATATGGAGTTTGAGGGGGGGTTATGGGGGGTTATGGGGGAAATGGGGGGTAATGGGGGGTTGTGGGGGGGTTGTGGGGGGGTTATGGGGTTATGGGGGGTAATGGGGGATTATGGGGGGTTGTGGGGGGATATGGGGGGGCAATGGGGGCAATGAGGGGTAATGGGGGGTCGTGGGGGGTTATGGGGGCTTGTGGGGGATTGTGGGGGGGTTATGGGGGGGTTATGGGGGGTAATGGGGGTAATAGGGGGTAATGGGGGGTCGTGGAGGGGATTGTGGGGGGGTTGTGGGGGATTATGGGGGAAATGGGGGGTTATGGGGGGCAATGGGGGGTTGTGGGGGGTAATGGGGGGGGTAATGGGGGAATATGGGGTGGTTATGGGTAGAATATGGGGTTTGAAGGGTGTTATGGGGGCATATGGGGGGTTGTGGGGGGTTGTGGGTGGTTGTGGGGGGTTATGGGGGGTTATGGGGGGGTAATGGGGGGATATGGGGGGTTATGGGGGTTATGGGTTTGAATGGGGGTTGATGGGGGTTATGGGGGGATGTGGGGGGTTGTGGGGGGGGGTTGTGGGGGGGTTGTGGGGGGTTGTGGGGGGTTGTGGGGGTTTGGGGGATTGTGGGGGGTTGTGTGGGGTTGTGGGGGGTTATGGGGGTTGGGGGGGGTTGGGGGGATTTTGGGGGGTAATGGGGGGGTTGGGGGGGGTAATGGGGGATTATGGGGGGGTTGTGGGGGGTTATGGGGGATTGTGGGGGGTTGTGGGGGGTTATGGGGGATTGTGGGGGTATGGGGGATTGTGGAGATTATGGGGGAAATGGGGGGGGTTATGGGGGGCAATGGGGGGTTGTGGGGGATTGTGGGGGGTTATGGGGGATTGTGGGGGGTTGTGGGGGATTCTGGGGGGTAATGAGGGTAACAGGGGGGTAATGGGGGGTCGTGGGGGGTTATGGGGGGGTTGTGGGGGATTGTGGGGGGGTTATGGGGGGGTTATGGGGGGTAATGGGGGTAATAGGGGGGTAATGGGGTTGTGGGGGGGTTGTGGGGGGTAATGGGGGGTCGTGGGGGGGATGTGGGGGGGGTTATGGGGGGAATATGGGGGGGGTTATGGGGTTATGGGGGGTAATGGGGGATTGTGGGGGGTAATGGGGGGCAAATGGGGGTTGTGGGGGATAATGGGGGGTTGTGGGGGGTTATGGGGGGGTGATGGGGGGTGATGTGGGATTATGGGGGTTATGGGGGGTTTTGGGGGAGTTATGGGGGGATATGGAGTTTGAGGGGGGGTTATGGGGGGTTATGGGGGAATGGGGGGTAATGGGGGGTTGTGGGGGATTGTGGGGGGGTTATGGGGGGGCTATGGGGGAATATGGGGGGTAATGGGAGGTTGTGGGGGAATATGAGGGGCTATGGATAGAATATGGGGTTTGAGGGGGGCTATGGGGGGATATGGGGGGGTTATGGGGGGGTTGTGGGGGGTAATGGGGGAATGTATGCAGTGCAGGGAGCAGTGCAGGGAGCTGTGCAGTTGCAGCACCGTTGCAGCGGCACAGTGGTTGCAGCGCAGTTGTTGCAGGGCAGTGGTTGCAGCACAGTTGCAGCACAGCTGCAGCGGTGCAGTGGGTGCAGCACAGAGTTGCAGTGCAGTTGCAGCGCAGTTGCAGCAGCGCAGTGGGTGCAGCGCAGAGGTTGCAGCGCAGTTGCAGGGGCGCAGAGGTTGCAGGGCAGTGGGTGCAGGGCAGTTTGCAGCAGCACAGAGGTTGCAGTGCAGTTGCAGCACAGAGTTGCAGTGCAGTTGCAGCACAGAGTTGCAGCGCAGTGGCAGCAGCGCAGTGGTTGCAGGGCAGTGGTTGCAGGGCAGTGGTTGCAGCGCAGTGGTTGCAGGGCAGTGGTTGCAGGGCAGTGGCTGCAGGGCAGTGGCTGCAGGGCAGTGGTTGCAGGGCAGTGGTTGCAGGGCAGTGGCTGCAGGGCAGTGGTTGCAGGGCAGTGGCTGCAGCGCTGCAGCGGTGCTTTGTTGCGGCGCAGGAGCAGCAGCAGGGGCTGGGCATCACGCGCATCCCCATGGCGCTGGGCTCCGTGCGCGACGCAGAGCGGCGCAGCTTCCAGCTCCGCACCCCATACGGCACCTTCAGGTCGGCTGCGGCACGGCGACAAAAGCAGCCCTGCATTACCCCATAGCTGCCCCATAGCCGC
>NW_026294638.1:70000-77500 GCF_026119805.1 Tympanuchus pallidicinctus | reverse complement strand
AAACAGGGATTTCTGTGAAAATAAGCGATATTTAGGGGAAAAACAGGGATTTCTAGGAAAATAAGCGGTATTTTAGGGGAAAAACAGGGATTTCTGTGAAAATAAGCGATATTTTAGGGGAAAAACAGGGATTTCTGTGAAAATAAGCGATATTTTAGGGGAAACACAGGGATTTCTGTGAAAATAAGCGATATTTCAGGGGAAAAACAGGGATTTCTGTGAAAATAAGCGATATTTTAGGTTAAAAACAGGGATTTCTGAGAAAATAAGCGGTATTTTAGGGGAAAAACAGGGATTTCTGTGAAAATAAGCGATATTTTAGGGGAAAAACAGGGATTTCTTTGAAAATAAGCGATATTTTAGGGGAAACACAGGGATTTCTATGAAAATAAGCGATATATAAGGGGAAAAACAGGGATTTCTAGGAAAATAAGCGATATTTCAGGGGAAAAACGGGGATTTCTGTGAAAAAAAGCGATATTTTAGGGGAAAAACAGGGATTTCTATGAAAATAACCGATATTTTAGGGGAAACACAGGGATTTCTAGGAAAATAAGCGATATTTTAGGGGAAAAACAGGGATTTCTGTGAAAATAAGCGATATTTTAGGGGAAAAACAGGGATTTCTTTGAAAATAAGCAGTATTTAAGGGGAAACACAGGGATTTCTGTGAAAATAAGCGATATTTTAGGGGAAAAACAGGGATTTCTAGGAAAATAAGCGATATTTTAGGGGAAAAACAGGGATTTCTGTGAAAATAAGCGATATTTTAGGGGAAAAACAGGGATTTCTGTGAAAATAAGCGATATTTTAGGTGAAAAACAGGGATTTCTATGAAAATAAGCGATATTTTAGGGGATAAACAGGGATTTCTGTGAAAATAAGCGATATTTTAGGGGAAAAACAGGGATTTCTAGGAAAATAAGCGATATTTTAGGGGAAAAACAGGGATTTCTGTGAAAATAAGCGATATTTTAGGGGAAAAACAGGGATTTCTGTGAAAATAAGCGATATTTTAGGGGAAAAACAGGGATTTCTGTGAAAATAAGCGATATTTTAGGGGAAACACAGGGATTTCTAGGAAAATAAGCGATATTTTAGGGGAAACACAGGGATTTCTGTGAAAATAAGCGATATTTTAGGGGAAAAACAGGGATTTCTAGGAAAATAAGCGATATTTTAGGTTAAAAACAGGGATTTCTATGAAAATAAGCGATATTTTCGGGGAAAAACAGGGATTTCTGTGAAAATAAGTGATATTTTAGGGGAAAAACAGGGATTTCTGTGAAAATAAGCGATATTTTAGGGGAAAAACAGGGATTTCTTTGAAAATAAGTTGTATTTTAGGGGAAAAACAGGGATTTATAAAAAAATAAGCGATATTTTAGGGGAAAAACAGGGATTTCTGTGAAAATAAGCGATATTTTAGGGGAAAAACAGGGATTTCATGGAAAATAAGCGATATTTTAGGGGAAAAACAGGGATTTCTCTTAAAATAAGCGATATTTTAGGGGAAAAACAGGGATTTCTAGGAAAATAAGCGATATTTTAGGGGAAAAACAGGGATTTCTGTGAAAATAAGCGATATTTTAGGGGAAAAACAGGGATTTCTGTGAAAATAAGTGATATTTTAGGGGAAAAACAGGGATTTCTGTGAAAATAAGGGATATTTTAGGGGAAAAACAGGGATTTCTTTGAAAATAAGCGATATTTTAGGGGAAAAACAGGGATTTCTAGGAAAATAAGCGATATTTCAGGGGAAAAACAGGGATTTCTAGGAAAATAAGCGATATTTTAGGGGAAACACAGGGATTTCTGTGAAAATAAGTGATATTTTAGGGGAAAAACAGGGATTTCTGTGAAAATAAGCGATATTTTAGGGGAAAAACAGGGATTTCTGTGAAAATAAGCGATATTTTAGGGGAAAAACAGGGATTTCTGTGAAAATAAACGATATTTTAGGGGAAAAACAGGGATTTCTAGGAAAATAACTGATATTTCAGGGGAAAAACAGGGATTTCTAGGAAAATAAGCGATATTTCAGGGGAAAAACAGGGATTTCTGTGAAAATAAGCGATATTTTAGGGGAAAAACAGGGATTTCTGTGAAAATAAGCGATATTTTAGGGGAAAAACAGGGATTTCTAGGAAAATAAGCGATATTTTAGGGGAAAAACAGGGATTTCTGTGAAAATAAGCGATATTTTAGGGGAAAAACAGGGATTTCTAGGAAAATAAGCGATATTTTAGGGGAAAAACAGGGATTTCCGTGAAAATAAGCGATATTTTAGGGGAAAAACAGGGATTTCTGTGAAAATAAGCGATATTTTAGGGGAAAAACAGGGATTTCTGTGAAAATAAGCGATATTTTAGGGGAAAAACAGGGATTTCTAGGAAAATAAGTGATATTTCAGAGGAAAATCAGGGATTTCTGTGAAAATAAGCGATATTTTAGGGGAAAAACAGGGATTTCTGTGAAAATAAGCGATATTTTAGGGGAAAAACAGGGATTTCTGTGAAAATAAGCGATATTTCAGGGGAAAAACAGGGATTTCTGTGAAAATAAGCGATATTTTAGGGGAAAAACAGGGATTTCTGTGAAAATAAGTGATATTTTAGGGGAAAAACAGGGATTTCTGTGAAAATAAGCGATATTTTAGGGGAAAAACAGGGATTTCTGTGAAAATAAGCGATATTTTAGGGGAAAAACAGGGATTTCTCTTAAAATAAGCGATATTTTAGGGGAAAAACAGGGATTTCTGTGAAAATAAGCGATATTTTAGGGGAAACACAGGGATTTCTGAGAAAATAAGCGATATTTCAGGGGAAACACAGGGATTTCTGTGAAAATAAGCGATATTTTAGGGGAAAAACCAGGGATTTCTAGGAAAATAAGCGATATTTGAGGGGAAAAACGGGGATTTCTGTGAAAATAAGCGATATTTTAGGGGAAAAACAGGGATTTCTGTGAAAATAAGCGATATTTTAGGGGAAAAACAGGGATTTCTGTGAAAATAAGGGATATTTTAGGGGAAAAACAGGGATTTCTAGGAAAATAAGCGATATTTTAGGGGAAACACAGGGATTTCTGTGAAAATAAGCGATATTTTAGGGGAAACACAGGGATTTCTAGGAAAATAAGCGATATTTTAGGTTAAAAACAGGGATTTCTATGAAAATAAGCGATATTTTAGGGGAAAAACAGGGATTTCTGTGAAAATAAGCGATATTTTAGGGGAAAAACAGGGATTTCTAGGAAAATAAGCGATATTTTAGGGGAAAAACAGGGATTTCTGTGAAAATAAGCGATATTTTAGGGGAAAAACAGGGATTTATAAAAAAATAAGCGATATTTTAGGGGAAAAACAGGGATTTCTAGGAAAATAAGCGATATTTTAGGGGAAAAACAGGGATTTCATGGAAAATAAGCGATATTTTAGGGGAAAAACAGGGATTTCTGTGAAAATAAGCGATATTTTAGGGGAAAAACAGGGATTTCTTTGAAAATAAGCGATATTTTAGGGGAAACACAGGGATTTCTGTGAAAATAAGCGATATTTTAGGGGAAAAACAGGGATTTCTAGGAAAATAAGCGATATTTTAGGGGAAAAACAGGGATTTCTGTGAAAATAAGCGATATTTTAGGGGAAAAACAGGGATTTCTATGAAAATAACCGATATTTTAGGGGAAACACAGGGATATCTAGGAAAATAAGCGATATTTTAGGGGAAAAACAGGGATTTCTGTGAAAATAAGCGATATTTTAGGGGAAAAACAGGGATTTCTTTGAAAATAAGCGATATTTCAGGGGAAAAACAGGGATTTCTGTGAAAATAAGCGATATTTTAGGGGAAAAACAGGGATTTCTAGGAAAATAAGCGATATTTTAGGGGAAAAACAGGGATTTCTGTGAAAATAAGCGATATTTTAGGGGAAAAACAGGGATTTCTGTGAAAATAAGCGATATTTTAGGGGAAACACAGGGATTTCTGAGAAAATAAGCGATATTTTAGGGGAAACACAGGGATTTCTATGAAAATAAGTGATATTTTAGGGGAAAACCAGGGATTTCTAGGAAAATAAGCGATATTTTAGGGGAAAAACAGGGATTTCTGTGAAAATAAGCGATATTTTAGGGGAAAAACAGGGATTTCTGTGAAAATAAGTGATATTTTAGGGGAAAAACAGGGATTTCTGTGAAAATAAGCGATATTTCAGGGGAAAAACAGGGATTTCTGTGAAAATAAGCGATATTTTAGGGGAAAAACAGGGATTTCTATGAAAATAAGTGATATTTTAGGGGAAAAACAGGGATTTCTGTGAAAATAAGCGATATTTTAGGGGAAAAACAGGGATTTCTGTGAAAATAAGCAATATTTTAGGGGAAAAACAGGGATTTCTGTGGAAATAAGCGATATTTTAGGGGAAAAACAGGGATTTCTAGGAAAATAAGCGATATTTTAGGGGAAAAACAGGGATTTCTGTGAAAATAAGCGATATTTTAGGGGAAAAACAGGGATTTCTGTGAAAATAAGCGATATTTTAGGGGAAAAACAGGGATATATGTAAAATTAAGCGATATTTTAGGGGAAAAACAGGGATTTCTGTGAAAATAAGCGATATTTTAGGGGAAAAAGAGGCATTTCTAGGAAAATAAGCGATATTGTAGGGGAAAAACAGGGATTTCTGTGAAAATAAGCGATATTTTAAGGGAAAAACAGGGATTTCTGTGAAAATAAGCGATATTTTAGGGGAAAAACAGGGATTTCTGTGAAAATAAGCGATATTTCAGGGGAAAAACAGGGATTTCTGTGAAAATAAGCGATATTTTAGGGGAAAAACAGGGATTTCTGTGAAAATAAGGGATATTTTAGGGGAAAAACAGGGATTTCTATGAAAATAAGCGATATTTTAGGGGAAAAACAGGGATTTCTGTGAAAATAAGCGATATTTTAGGGGAAAAACAGGGATTTCTAGGAAAATAAGCGATATTTTAGGGGAAAAACAGGGATTTCTGTGAAAATAAGCGATATTTTAGGGGAAAAACAGGGATTTCTGTGAAAATAAGCGATATTTTAGGGGAAAAACAGGGATTTCTATGAAAATAAGCGATATTTCAGGGGAAAAACAGGGATTTCTGTGAAAATAAGCGATATTTCAGGGGAAAAACAGGGATTTCTGTGAAAATAAGCGATATTTTAGGGGAAAAACAGGGATTTCTGTGAAAATAACTGATATTTCAGGGGAAAAACAGGGATTTCTAGGAAAATAAGCGATATTTCAGGGGAAAAACAGGGATTTCTGTGAAAATAAGCGATATTTTAGGGGAAAAACAGGGATTTCTAGGAAAATAAGCGATATTTTAGGGGAAAAACAGGGATTTCTGTGAAAATAAGCGATATTTTAGGGGAAAAACAGGGATTTCTGTGAAAATAAGCGATATTTTAGGGGAAAAACAGGGATTTCTGTGAAAATAAGCGATATTTTAGGGGAAAAACAGGGATTTCTGTGAAAATAAGCGATATTTTAGGGGAAAAACAGGGATTTCTGTGAAAATAAGCGATATTTTAGGGGAAAAACAGGGATTTCTAGGAAAATAAGCGATATTTTAGAGGAAAAACAGGGATTTCTAGGAAAATAAGCGGTATTTTAGGGGAAAAACAGGGATTTCTGTGAAAATAAGCGATATTTTAGGGGAAAAACAGGGATTTCTAGGAAAATAAGCGATATTTTAGGGGAAAAACGGGGATTTCTAGGAAAATAAGCGATATTTTAGGGGAAAAACAGGGATTTCTAGGAAAATAACTGATATTTCAGGGGAAAAACAGGGATTTCTAGGAAAATAAGCGATATTTTAGGGGAAAAACAGGGATTTCTGTGAAAATAAGCGATATTTTAGGGGAAAAACAGGGATTTCTGTGAAAATAAGCGATATTTTAGGGGAAAAACAGGGATTTCTGTGAAAATAAGCGATATTTCAGGGGAAAAACAGGGATTTCTGTGAAAATAAGCGATATTTTAGGGGAAAAACAGGGATTTCTGTGAAAATAAGCGATATTTCAGGGGAAAAACAGGGATTTCTGTGAAAATAAGCGATATTTTAGGGGAAAAACAGGGATTTCTGTGAAAATAAGCGATATTTCAGGGGAAAAACAGGGATTTCTAGGAAAATAAGCGATATTTTAGGGGAAAAACAGGGATTTCTGTGAAAATAAGCGATATTTTAGGGGAAAAACAGGGATTTCTGTGAAAATAAGCGATATTTTAGGGGAAAAACAGGGATTTCTGTGAAAATAAGCGATATTTTAGGGGAAAAACAGGGATTTCTGTGAAAATAAGCGATATTTTAGGGGAAACACAGGGATTTCTAGGAGAATAAGTGATATTTTAGAGGAAAAACAGGGATTTCTGTGAAAATAAGCGGTATTTTAGGGGAAAAACAGGGATTTCTGTGAAAATAAGCGATATTTTAGGGGAAAAACAGGGATTTCTGTGAAAATAAGCGATATTTTAGGGGAAAAAGAGGCATTTCTAGGAAAATAAGCGATATTTTAGGGGAAAAACAGGGATTTCTGTGAAAATAAGCGATATTTTAAGGGAAAAACAGGGATTTCTCTTAAAATAAGCGATATTTTAGGGGAAAAACAGGGATTTCTAGGAAAATAAGCGATATTTTAGGGGAAAAACAGGGATTTCTGTGAAAATAAGCGATATTTCAGGGGAAAAACAGGGATTTCTGTGAAAATAAGCGATATTTTAGGGGAAAAACAGGGATTTCTGTGAAAATAAGCGATATTTTAGGGGAAAAACAGGGATTTCTATGAAAATAAGCGATATTTTAGGGGAAAAACAGGGATTTCTAGGAAAATAAGCGATATTTCAGGGGAAAAACAGGGATTTCTAGGAAAATAAGCGATATTTTAGGGGAAAAACAGGGATTTCTGTGAAAATAAGTGATATTTCAGGGGAAAAACAGGGATTTCTGTGAAAATAAGCGATATTTTAGGGGAAAAACAGGGATTTCTGTGAAAATAAGCGATATTTTAGGGGAAAAACAGGGATTTCTGTGAAAATAAGCGATATTTTAGGGGAAAAACAGGGATTTCTAGGAAAATAAGCGATATTTCAGGGGAAAAACAGGGATTTCTGTGAAAATAAGCGATATTTCAGGGGAAAAACAGGGATTTCTGTGAAAATAAGCGATATTTTAGGGGAAAAACAGGGATTTCTGTGAAAATAAGCGATATTTTAGGGGAAAAACAGGGATTTCTAGGAAAATAAGCGATATTTTAGGGAAAAACAGGGATTTCTGTGAAAATAAGCGATATTTTAGGGGAAAAACGGGGATTTCTAGGAAAATAAGCGATATTTTAGGGGAAAAACAGGGATTTCTGTGAAAATAAGCGATATTTTAGGGGAAAAACAGGGATTTCTGTGAAAATAAGCGATATTTTAGGGGAAAAACAGGGATTTCTGTGAAAATAAGCGATATTTTAGGGG
>NW_026294638.1:10000-62500 GCF_026119805.1 Tympanuchus pallidicinctus | reverse complement strand
TTTTAGGGGAAAAACAGGGATTTCTGTGAAAATAAGCGATATTTTAGGGGAAAAACAGGGATTTCTGTGAAAATAAGCGATATTTTAGGGGAAAAACAGGGATTTATAAAAAAATAAGCGATATTTTAGGGGAAAAACGGGGATTTCTAGGAAAATAAGCGATATTTCAGGGGAAAAACAGGGATTTCATGGAAAATAAGCGATATTTTAGGGGAAAAACAGGGATTTCTGTGAAAATAAGCGATATTTTAGGGGAAAAACAGGGATTTCTAGGAAAATAAGCGATATTTTAGGGGAAAAACAGGGATTTCTGTGAAAATAAGCGATATTTCAGGGGAAAAACAGGGATTTCTAGGAAAATAAGCGATATTTTAGGGGAAAAACAGGGATTTCTGTGAAAATAAGCGATATTTTAGGGGAAAAACAGGGATTTCTGTGAAAATAAGCGATATTTTAGGGGAAAAACAGGGATTTCTGTGAAAATAAGCGATATTTTAAGGGAAAAACAGGGATTTCTGTGAAAATAAGCGATATTTTAGGGGAAAAACAGGGATTTCTGTGAAAATAAGCGATATTTTAGGGGAAAAACAGGGATTTCTGTGAAAATAAGCGATATTTTAGGGGAAAAACAGGGATTTCTGTGAAAATAAGCGATATTTTAGGGGAAAAACAGGGATTTCTGTGAAAATAAGCGATATTTTAGGGGAAAAACAGGGATTTCTGTGAAAATAAGCGATATTTTAGGGGAAAAACAGGGATTTCTGTGAAAATAAGCGATATTTTAGGGGAAAAACAGGGATTTCTGTGAAAATAAGCGATATTTTAGGGGAAAAACAGGGATTTCTGTGAAAATAAGCGATATTTTAGGGGAAAAACAGGGATTTCTGTGAAAATAAGCGATATTTTAGGGGAAAAACAGGGATTTCTGTGAAAATAAGCGATATTTTAGGGGAAAAACAGGGATTTCTGTGAAAATAAGCGATATTTTAGGGGAAAAACAGGGATTTCTGTGAAAATAAGCGATATTTTAGGGGAAAAACAGGGATTTCTATGAAAATAAGCGATATTTCAGGGGAAAAACAGGGATTTCCGTGAAAATAAGCGATATTTTAGGGGAAAAACAGGGATTTCTGTGAAAATAAGCGATATTTTAGGGGAAAAACAGGGATTTCTGTGAAAATAAGCGATATTTTAGGGGAAAAACAGGGATTTCTAGGAAAATAAGTGATATTTTAGAGGAAAAACAGGGATTTCTGTGAAAATAAGCGATATTTTAGGGGAAAAACAGGGATTTCTGTGAAAATAAGCGATATTTTAGGGGAAAAACAGGGATATATGTAAAATTAAGCGATATTTTAGGGGAAAAACAGGGATTTCTGTGAAAATAAGCGATATTTTAGGGGAAAAACAGGGATTTCTAGGAAAATAAGCGATATTTTAGGGGAAAAACAGGGATTTCTGTGAAAATAAGCGATATTTTAGGGGAAAAACAGGGATTTCTGTGAAAATAAGCGATATTTTAGGGGAAAAACAGGGATTTCTGTGAAAATAAGCGATATTTCAGGGGAAAAACAGGGATTTCTGTGAAAATAAGCGATATTTTAGGGGAAAAACAGGGATTTCTGTGAAAATAAGCGATATTTTAGGGGAAAAACAGGGATTTCTATGAAAATAAGCGATATTTTAGGGGAAAAACAGGGATTTCTAGGAAAATAAGCGATATTTTAGGGGAAAAACAGGGATTTCTGTGAAAATAAGCGATATTTTAGGGGAAAAACAGGGATTTCTGTGAAAATAAGCGATATTTTAGGGGAAAAACAGGGATTTCTGTGAAAATAAGCGATATTTTAGGGGAAAAACAGGGATTTCTGTGAAAATAAGCGATATTTTAGGGGAAAAACAGGGATTTCTGTGAAAATAAGCGATATTTCAGGGGAAAAACAGGGATTTCTGTGAAAATAAGCGATATTTTAGGGGAAAAACAGGGATTTCTAGGAAAATAAGCGATATTTTAGGGGAAAAACAGGGATTTCTGTGAAAATAAGCGATATTTTAGGGGAAAAACAGGGATTTCTGTGAAAATAAGTGATATTTTATGGGAAAAACAGGGATTTCTGTGAAAATAAGCGATATTTTAGGGGAAAAACAGGGATTTCTGTGAAAATAAGGGATATTTTAGGGGAAAAACAGGGATTTCTATGAAAATAAGCGATATTTTAGGGGAAACACAGGGATTTCTAGGAAAATAAGCGATATTTTAGAGGAAAAACAGGGATTTCTAGGAAAATAAGCGATATTTTAGGGGAAAAACAGGGATTTCTGTGAAAATAAGCGATATTTTAGGGGAAAACCAGGGATTTCTAGGAAAATAACTGATATTTTAGGGGAAAAACGGGGATTTCTAGGAAAATAAGCGATATTTTAGGGGAAAAACAGGGATTTCTGTGAAAATAAGCGATATTTCAGGGGAAAAACAGGGATTTCTGTGAAAATAAGCGATATTTTAGGGGAAAAACAGGGATTTCTGTGAAAATAAGCGATATTTCAGGGGAAAAACAGGGATTTCTGTGAAAATAAGCGATATTTTAGGGGAAAAACAGGGATTTCTGTGAAAATAAGCGATATTTTAGGGGAAAAACAGGGATTTCTGTGAAAATAAGCGATATTTTAGGGGAAAAACAGGGATTTCTATGAAAATAAGCGATATTTCAGGGGAAAAACAGGGATTTCTGTGAAAATAAGCGATATTTTAGGGGAAAAACAGGGATTTCTGTGAAAATAAGCGATATTTTAGGGGAAAACCAGGGATTTCTAGGAAAATAAGCGATATTTTAGGGGAAAAACAGGGATTTCTATGAAAATAAGCGATATTTTAGGGGAAAAACAGGGATTTCTGTGAAAATAAGCGATATTTTAGGGGAAAAACAGGGATTTCTGTGAAAATAAGCGATATTTTAGGGGAAAACAGGGATTTCTAGGAAAATAAGCGATATTTTAGGGGAAAAACAGGGATTTCTGTGAAAATAAGTGATATTTTAGAGGAAAAACAGGGATTTCTGTGAAAATAAGCGATATTTTAGGGGAAAAACAGGGATTTCTGTGAAAATAAGCGATATTTTAGGGGAAAAACAGGGATTTCTAGGAAAATAAGCGATATTTTAGGGGAAAAAGAGGCATTTCTAGGAAAATAAGCGATATTTTAGGGGAAAAACAGGGATTTCTGTGAAAATAAGCGATATTTTAAGGGGAAAAACAGGGATTTCTCTTAAAATAAGCGATATTTTAGGGGAAAAACAGGGATTTCTAGGAAAATAAGCGATATTTTAGGGGAAAAACAGGGATTTCTGTGAAAATAAGCGATATTTCAGGGGAAAAACAGGGATTTCTGTGAAAATAAGCGATATTTTAGGGGAAAAACAGGGATTTCTGTGAAAATAAGCGATATTTTAGGGGAAAAACAGGGATTTCTGTGAAAATAAGCGATATTTTAGGGGAAAAACAGGGATTTCTAGGAAAATAAGCGATATTTCAGGGGAAAAACAGGGATTTCTAGGAAAATAAGCGATATTTTAGGGGAAAAACAGGGATTTCTGTGAAAATAAGCGATATTTTAGGGGAAAAACAGGGATTTCTGTGAAAATAAGCGATATTTTAGGGGAAAAACAGGGATTTCTGTGAAAATAAGCGATATTTTAGGGGAAAAACAGGGATTTCTGTGAAAATAAGCGATATTTTAGGGGAAAAACAGGGATTTCTAGGAAAATAAGCGATATTTCAGGGGAAAAACAGGGATTTCTAGGAAAATAAGCGATATTTTAGGGGAAAAACAGGGATTTCTGTGAAAATAAGCGATATTTTAGGGGAAAAACAGGGATTTCTGTGAAAATAAGCGATATTTTAGGGGAAAAACAGGGATTTCTAGGAAAATAAGCGATATTTTAGGGAAAAACAGGGATTTCTGTGAAAATAAGCGATATTTTAGGGGAAAAACAGGGATTTCTAGGAAAATAAGCGATATTTCAGGGGAAAAACAGGGATTTCTGTGAAAATAAGCGATATTTTAGGGGAAAAACAGGGATTTCTGTGAAAATAAGCGATATTTTAGGGGAAAAACAGGGATTTCTGTGAAAATAAGCGATATTTTAGGGGAAAAACAGGGATTTCTAGGAAAATAAGCGATATTTTAGGGGAAAAACAGGGATTTCTGTGAAAATAAGCGATATTTTAGGGGAAAAACAGGGATTTCTGTGAAAATAAGCGATATTTTAGGGGAAAAACAGGGATTTCTGTGAAAATAAGCGATATTTTAGGGGAAAAACAGGGATTTCTGTGAAAATAAGCGATATTTTAGGGGAAAAACAGGGATTTCTGTGAAAATAAGCGATATTTTAGGGGAAAAACAGGGATTTCTGTGAAAATAAGCGATATTTTAGGGGAAAAACAGGGATTTCTGTGAAAATAAGCGATATTTTAGGGGAAAAACAGGGATTTCTGTGAAAATAAGCGATATTTTAGGGGAAAAACAGGGATTTCTGTGAAAATAAGCGATATTTTAGGGGAAAAACAGGGATTTCTGTGAAAATAAGCGATATTTCAGGGGAAAAACAGGGATTTCTGTGAAAATAAGCGATATTTTAGGGGAAAAACAGGGATTTCTGTGAAAATAAGCGATATTTTAGGGGAAAAACAGGGATTTCTGTGAAAATAAGCGATATTTTAGGGGAAAAACAGGGATTTCTGTGAAAATAAGCGATATTTTAGGGGAAAAACAGGGATTTCTGTGAAAATAAGCGATATTTTAGGGGAAAAACAGGGATTTCTGTGAAAATAAGCGATATTTTAGGGGAAAAACAGGGATTTCTGTGAAAATAAGCGATATTTCAGGGGAAAAACAGGGATTTCTGTGAAAATAAGCGATATTTCAGGGGAAAAACAGGGATTTCTGTGAAAATAAGCGATATTTCAGGGGAAAAACAGGGATTTCTGTGAAAATAAGCGATATTTTAGGGGAAAAACAGGGATTTCTGTGAAAATAAGCGATATTTTAGGGGAAAAACAGGGATTTCTATGAAAATAAGCGATATTTTAGGGGAAAAACAGGGATTTCTGTGAAAATAAGCGATATTTTAGGGGAAAAACAGGGATTTCTGTGAAAATAAGCGATATTTTAGGGGAAAAACAGGGATTTCTAGGAAAATAAGCGATATTTTAGGGGAAAAACAGGGATTTCTGTGAAAATAAGCGATATTTTAGGGGAAAAACAGGGATTTCTGTGAAAATAAGCGATATTTTAGGGGAAAAACAGGGATTTCTGTGAAAATAAGCGATATTTTAGGGGAAAAACAGGGATTTCTGTGAAAATAAGCGATATTTTAGGGGAAAAACAGGGATTTCTAGGAAAATAAGCGATATTTTAGGGGAAAAACAGGGATTTCTGTGAAAATAAGCGATATTTTAGGGGAAAAACAGGGATTTCTGTGAAAATAAGCGATATTTTAGGGGAAAAACAGGGATTTCTGTGAAAATAAGCGATATTTTAGGGGAAAAACAGGGATTTCTGTGAAAATAAGCGATATTTTAGGGGAAAAACAGGGATTTCTGTGAAAATAAGCGATATTTTAGGGGAAAAACAGGGATTTCTGTGAAAATAAGCGATATTTTAGGGGAAAAACAGGGATTTCTGTGAAAATAAGCGATATTTCAGGGGAAAAACAGGGATTTCTGTGAAAATAAGCGATATTTTAGGGGAAAAACAGGGATTTCTGTGAAAATAAGCGATATTTTAGGGGAAAAACAGGGATTTCTGTGAAAATAAGCGATATTTTAGGGGAAAAACAGGGATTTCTGTGAAAATAAGCGATATTTTAGGGGAAAAACAGGGATTTCTAGGAAAATAAGCGATATTTTAGGGGAAAAACGGGGATTTCTAGGAAAATAAGCGATATTTTAGGGGAAAAACAGGGATTTCTAGGAAAATAAGCGATATTTTAGGGGAAAAACAGGGATTTCTAGGAAAATAAGCGATATTTCAGGGGAAAAACAGGGATTTCTGTGAAAATAAGCGATATTTTAGGGGAAAAACAGGGATTTCTGTGAAAATAAGCGATATTTTAGGGGAAAAACAGGGATTTCTGTGAAAATAAGCGATATTTTAGGGGAAAAACAGGGATTTCTGTGAAAATAAGCGATATTTTAGGGGAAAAACAGGGATTTCTGTGAAAATAAGCGATATTTTAGGGGAAAAACAGGGATTTCTGTGAAAAT
The DNA here is from genome assembly GCF_026119805.1 of Tympanuchus pallidicinctus. Lineage (NCBI taxonomy): Eukaryota > Metazoa > Chordata > Aves > Galliformes > Phasianidae > Tympanuchus > Tympanuchus pallidicinctus. The sequence continues at coordinate 56,236 of NW_026294638.1, read as the reverse complement.
AAGCGATATTTTAGGGGAAAAACAGGGATTTCTGTGAAAATAAGCGATATTTTAGGGGAAAAACAGGGATTTCTAGGAAAATAAGCGATATTTTAGGGGAAAAACAGGGATTTCTATGAAAATAAGCGATATTTCAGGGGAAAAACAGGGATTTCTGTGAAAATAAGCGATATTTTAGGGGAAAAACAGGGATTTCTGTGAAAATAAGCGATATTTTAGGGGAAAAACAGGGATTTCTGTGAAAATAAGCGATATTTTAGGGGAAACACAGGGATTTCTAGGAAAATAAGTGATATTTTAGAGGAAAAACAGGGATTTCTGTGAAAATAAGCGGTATTTTAGGGGAAAAACAGGGATTTCTGTGAAAATAAGCGATATTTTAGGGGAAAAACAGGGATTTCTGTGAAAATAAGCGATATTTTAGGGGAAAAAGAGGCATTTCTAGGAAAATAAGCGATATTTTAGGGGAAAAACAGGGATTTCTGTGAAAATAAGCGATATTTTAAGGGAAAAACAGGGATTTCTCTTAAAATAAGCGATATTTTAGGGGAAAAACAGGGATTTCTGTGAAAATAAGCGATATTTTAGGGGAAAAACAGGGATTTCTGTGAAAATAAGCGATATTTCAGGGGAAAAACAGGGATTTCTGTGAAAATAAGCGATATTTTAGGGGAAAAACAGGGATTTCTGTGAAAATAAGCGATATTTTAGGGGAAAAACAGGGATTTCTGTGAAAATAAGCGATATTTCAGGGGAAAAACAGGGATTTCTAGGAAAATAAGCGATATTTTAGGGGAAAAACAGGGATTTCTGTGAAAATAAGCGATATTTTAGGGGAAAAACAGGGATTTCTGTGAAAATAAGCGATATTTTAGGGGAAAAACAGGGATTTCTGTGAAAATAAGCGATATTTTAGGGGAAAAACAGGGATTTCTGTGAAAATAAGCGATATTTTAGGGGAAAAACAGGGATTTCTAGGAAAATAAGCGATATTTCAGGGGAAAAACAGGGATTTCTAGGAAAATAAGCGATATTTTAGGGGAAAAACAGGGATTTCTGTGAAAATAAGCGATATTTTAGGGGAAAAACAGGGATTTCTGTGAAAATAAGCGATATTTTAGGGGAAAAACAGGGATTTCTAGGAAAATAAGCGATATTTTAGGGGAAAAACAGGGATTTCTGTGAAAATAAGCGATATTTTAGGGGAAAAACAGGGATTTCTAGGAAAATAAGCGATATTTTAGGGGAAAAACAGGGATTTCTGTGAAAATAAGCGATATTTTAGGGGAAAAACAGGGATTTCTGTGAAAATAAGCGATATTTTAGGGGAAAAACAGGGATTTCTGTGAAAATAAGCGATATTTTAGGGGAAACACAGGGATTTCTGTGAAAATAAGCGATATTTTAGGGGAAAAACAGGGATTTCTGTGAAAATAAGCGATATTTTAGGGGAAAAACAGGGATTTCTGTGAAAATAAGCGATATTTTAGGGGAAAAACAGGGATTTCTGTGAAAATAAGCGATATTTTAGGGGAAAAACAGGGATTTCTAGGAAAATAAGCGATATTTTAGGGGAAAAACAGGGATTTCTGTGAAAATAAGCGATATTTTAAGGGAAAAACAGGGATTTCTAGGAAAATAAGCGATATTTTAGGGGAAAAACAGGGATTTCTAGGAAAATAAGCGATATTTTAGGGGAAAAACAGGGATTTCTGTGAAAATAAGCGATATTTCAGGGGAAAAACAGGGATTTCTATGAAAATAAGCGATATTTTAGGGGAAAAACAGGGATTTCTGTGAAAATAAGCGATATTTTAGGGGAAAAACAGGGATTTCTGTGAAAATAAGCGATATTTTAGGGGAAAAACAGGGATTTCTGTGAAAATAAGCGATATTTTAGGGGAAAAACAGGGATTTCTGTGAAAATAAGCGATATTTTAGGGGAAAAACAGGGATTTCTGTGAAAATAAGCGATATTTTAGGGGAAAAACAGGGATTTCTGTGAAAATAAGCGATATTTCAGGGGAAAAACAGGGATTTCTGTGAAAATAAGCGATATTTTAGGGGAAAAACAGGGATTTCTGTGAAAATAAGCGATATTTTAGGGGAAAAACAGGGATTTCTAGGAAAATAAGCGATATTTCAGGGGAAAAACAGGGATTTCTGTGAAAATAAGCGATATTTTAGGGGAAAAACAGGGATTTCTGTGAAAATAAGCGATATTTCAGGGGAAAAACAGGGATTTCTGTGAAAATAAGTGATATTTTAGGGGAAAAACAGGGATTTCTGTGAAAATAAGCGATATTTTAGGGGAAAAACAGGGATTTCTGTGAAAATAAGCGATATTTTAGGGGAAAAACAGGGATTTCTGTGAAAATAAGCGATATTTTAGGGGAAAAACAGGGATTTCTGTGAAAATAAGCGATATTTTAGGGGAAAAACAGGGATTTCTGTGAAAATAAGCGATATTTTAGGGGAAAAACAGGGATTTCTGTGAAAATAAGCGATATTTTAGGGGAAAAACAGGGATTTCTGTGAAAATAAGCGATATTTTAGGGGAAAAACAGGGATTTCTGTGAAAATAAGCGATATTTCAGGGGAAAAACAGGGATTTCTGTGAAAATAAGCGATATTTTAGGGGAAAAACAGGGATTTCTGTGAAAATAAGCGATATTTTAGGGGAAAAACAGGGATTTCTGTGAAAATAAGCGATATTTTAGGGGAAAAACAGGGATTTCTAGGAAAATAAGCGATATTTTAGGGGAAAAACGGGGATTTCTATGAAAATAAGCGATATTTTAGGGGAAAAACAGGGATTTCTGTGAAAATAAGCGATATTTTAGGGGAAAAACAGGGATTTCTGTGAAAATAAGCGATATTTTAGGGGAAAAACAGGGATTTCTGTGAAAATAAGCGATATTTTAGGGGAAAAACAGGGATTTCTGTGAAAATAAGCGATATTTCAGGGGAAAAACAGGGATTTCTGTGAAAATAAGCGATATTTCAGGGGAAAAACAGGGATTTCTGTGAAAATAAGCGATATTTTAGGGGAAAAACAGGGATTTCTGTGAAAATAAGCGATATTTTAGGGGAAAAACAGGGATTTCTGTGAAAATAAGCGATATTTTAGGGGAAAAACAGGGATTTCTGTGAAAATAAGCGATATTTTAGGGGAAAAACAGGGATTTCTGTGAAAATAAGCGATATTTTAGGGGAAAAACAGGGATTTCTGTGAAAATAAGCGATATTTTAGGGGAAAAACAGGGATTTCTGTGAAAATAAGCGATATTTTAGGGGAAAAACAGGGATTTCTGTGAAAATAAGCGATATTTTAGGGGAAAAACAGGGATTTCTGTGAAAATAAGCGATATTTTAGGGGAAAAACAGGGATTTCTGTGAAAATAAGCGATATTTCAGGGGAAAAAGAGGCATTTCTAGGAAAATAAGCGATATTTTAGGGGAAAAACAGGGATTTCTGTGAAAATAAGCGATATTTTAGGGGAAAAACAGGGATTTCTGTGAAAATAAGCGATATTTTAGGGGAAAAACAGGGATTTCTGTGAAAATAAGCGATATTTCAGGGGAAAAACAGGGATTTCTGTGAAAATAAGCGATATTTTAGGGGAAAAACAGGGATTTCTGTGAAAATAAGCGATATTTTAGGGGAAAAACAGGGATTTCTGTGAAAATAAGCGATATTTTAGGGGAAAAACAGGGATTTCTGTGAAAATAAGCGATATTTTAGGGGAAAAACAGGGATTTCTGTGAAAATAAGCGATATTTCAGGGGAAAAACAGGGATTTCTGTGAAAATAAGCGATATTTTAGGGGAAAAACAGGGATTTCTGTGAAAATAAGCGATATTTCAGGGGAAAAACAGGGATTTCTATGAAAATAAGCGATATTTTAGGGGAAAAACAGGGATTTCTGTGAAAATAAGCGATATTTTAGGGGAAAAACAGGGATTTCTGTGAAAATAAGCGATATTTTAGGGGAAAAACAGGGATTTCTGTGAAAATAAGCGATATTTTAGGGGAAAAACAGGGATTTCTGTGAAAATAAGCGATATTTTAGGGGAAAAACAGGGATTTCTAGGAAAATAAGCGATATTTTAGGGGAAAAACAGGGATTTCTAGGAAAATAAGCGATATTTTAGGGGAAAAACAGGGATTTCTAGGAAAATAAGCGATATTTTAGGGGAAAAACAGGGATTTCTGTGAAAATAAGCGATATTTTAGGGGAAAAACAGGGATTTCTGTGAAAATAAGCGATATTTTAGGGGAAAAACAGGGATTTCTAGGAAAATAAGCGATATTTTAGGGGAAAAACAGGGATTTCTGTGAAAATAAGCGATATTTTAGGGGAAAAACAGGGATTTCTGTGAAAATAAGCGATATTTTAGGGGAAAAACAGGGATTTCTGTGAAAATAAGCGATATTTTAGGGGAAAAACAGGGATTTCTGTGAAAATAAGCGATATTTTAGGGGAAAAACAGGGATTTCTAGGAAAATAAGCGATATTTTAGGGGAAAAACAGGGATTTCTGTGAAAATAAGCGATATTTTAGGGGAAAAACAGGGATTTCATGGAAAATAAGCGATATTTTAGGGGAAAAACAGGGATTTCTGTGAAAATAAGCGATATTTTAGGGGAAAAACAGGGATTTCTGTGAAAATAAGCGATATTTTAGAGGAAAAACAGGGATTTCTGTGAAAATAAGCGATATTTTAGGGGAAAAACAGGGATTTCTGTGAAAATAAGCGATATTTTAGGGGAAAAACAGGGATTTCTGTGAAAATAAGCGATATTTTAGGGGAAAAACAGGGATTTCTAGGAAAATAAGCGATATTTTAGGGGAAAAACAGGGATTTCTGTGAAAATAAGCGATATTTTAGGGGAAAAACAGGGATTTCTAGGAAAATAAGCGATATTTTAGGGGAAAAACAGGGATTTCTGTGAAAATAAGCGATATTTCAGGGGAAAAACAGGGATTTCTGTGAAAATAAGCGATATTTTAGGGGAAAAACAGGGATTTCTGTGAAAATAAGCGATATTTTAGGGGAAAAACAGGGATTTCTGTGAAAATAAGCGATATTTTAGGGGAAAAACAGGGATTTCTATGAAAATAAGCGATATTTTAGGGGAAAAACAGGGATTTCTAGGAAAATAAGCGATATTTTAGGGGAAAAACAGGGATTTCTGTGAAAATAAGCGATATTTTAGGGGAAAAACAGGGATTTCTGTGAAAATAAGCGATATTTTAGGGGAAAAACAGGGATTTCTGTGAAAATAAGCGATATTTTAGGGGAAAAACAGGGATTTCTAGGAAAATAAGCGATATTTTAGGGGAAAAACAGGGATTTCTGTGAAAATAAGCGATATTTTAGGGGAAAAACAGGGATTTCTAGGAAAATAAGCGATATTTCAGGGGAAAAACAGGGATTTCCAGGAAAATAAGCGATATTTTAGGGGAAAAACAGGGATTTCTGTGAAAATAAGCGATATTTTAGGGGAAAAACAGGGATTTCTGTGAAAATAAGCGATATTTTAGGGGAAAAACAGGGATTTCTGTGAAAATAAGCGATATTTTAGGGGAAAAACAGGGATTTCTGTGAAAATAAGCGATATTTTAGGGGAAAAACAGGGATTTCTATGAAAATAAGTGATATTTTAGGGGAAAAACAGGGATTTCTGTGAAAATAAGCGATATTTTAGGGGAAAAACAGGGATTTCTGTGAAAATAAGCGATATTTTAGGGGAAAAACAGGGATTTCTGTGAAAATAAGCGATATTTTAGGGGAAAAACAGGGATTTCTGTGAAAATAAGCGATATTTTAGGGGAAAAACAGGGATTTCTGTGAAAATAAGCGATATTTTAGGGGAAAAACAGGGATTTCTGTGAAAATAAGCGATATTTTAGGGGAAAAACAGGGATTTCTAGGAAAATAAGCGATATTTTAGGGGAAAAACAGGGATTTCTGTGAAAATAAGCGATATTTCAGGGGAAAAACAGGGATTTCTGTGAAAATAAGCGATATTTCAGGGGAAAAACAGGGATTTCTGTGAAAATAAGCGATATTTTAGGGGAAAAACAGGGATTTCTGTGAAAATAAGCGATATTTTAGGGGAAAAACAGGGATTTCTGTGAAAATAAGCGATATTTTAGGGGAAAAACAGGGATTTCTGTGAAAATAAGCGATATTTTAGGGGAAAAACAGGGATTTCTGTGAAAATAAGCGATATTTTAGGGGAAAAACAGGGATTTCTAGGAAAATAAGCGATATTTCAGGGGAAAAACAGGGATTTCTAGGAAAATAAGCGATATTTTAGGGGAAAAACAGGGATTTCTGTGAAAATAAGCGATATTTTAGGGGAAAAACAGGGATTTCTGTGAAAATAAGCGATATTTTAGGGGAAAAACAGGGATTTCTGTGAAAATAAGCGATATTTTAGGGGAAAAACAGGGATTTCTAGGAAAATAAGCGATATTTTAGGGGAAAAACAGGGATTTCTATGAAAATAAGCGATATTTTAGGGGAAAAACAGGGATTTCTGTGAAAATAAGCGATATTTTAGGGGAAAAACAGGGATTTCTAGGAAAATAAGCGATATTTTAGGGGAAAAACAGGGATTTCTGTGAAAATAAGCGATATTTTAGGGGAAAAACAGGGATTTCTGTGAAAATAAGCGATATTTCAGGGGAAAAACAGGGATTTCTAGGAAAATAAGCGATATTTTAGGGGAAAAACAGGGATTTCTGTGAAAATAAGCGATATTTTAGGGGAAAAACAGGGATTTCTAGGAAAATAAGCGATATTTTAGGGGAAAAACAGGGATTTCTGTGAAAATAAGCGATATTTTAGGGGAAAAACAGGGATTTCTGTGAAAATAAGCGATATTTTAGGGGAAAAACAGGGATTTCTGTGAAAATAAGCGATATTTTAGGGGAAAAACAGGGATTTCTATGAAAATAAGTGATATTTCAGGGGAAAAACAGGGATTTCTGTGAAAATAAGCGATATTTTAGGGGAAAAACAGGGATTTCTGTGAAAATAAGCGATATTTTAGGGGAAAAACAGGGATTTCTAGGAAAATAAGCGATATTTTAGGGGAAAAACAGGGATTTCTGTGAAAATAAGCGATATTTTAGGGGAAAAACAGGGATTTCTGTGAAAATAAGCGATATTTTAGGGGAAAAACAGGGATTTCTATGAAAATAAGCGATATTTTAGGGGAAAAACAGGGATTTCTGTGAAAATAAGCGATATTTTAGGGGAAAAACAGGGATTTCTGTGAAAATAAGCGATATTTTAGGGGAAAAACAGGGATTTCTGTGAAAATAAGCGATATTTTAGGGGAAAAACAGGGATTTCTGTGAAAATAAGCGATATTTTAGGGGAAAAACAGGGATTTCTGTGAAAATAAGCGATATTTTAGGGGAAAAACAGGGATTTCTGTGAAAATAAGCGATATTTTAGGGGAAAAACAGGGATTTCTGTGAAAATAAGCGATATTTTAGGGGAAAAACAGGGATTTCTGTGAAAATAAGCGATATTTTAGGGGAAAAACAGGGATTTCTGTGAAAATAAGCGATATTTTAGGGGAAAAACAGGGATTTCTGTGAAAATAAGCGATATTTTAGGGGAAAAACAGGGATTTCTGTGAAAATAAGCGATATTTTAGGGGAAAAACAGGGATTTCTGTGAAAATAAGCGATATTTTAGGGGAAAAACAGGGATTTCTGTGAAAATAAGCGATATTTCAGGGGAAAAACAGGGATTTCTAGTGAAAATAAGCGATATTTTAGGGGAAAAACAGGGATTTCTGTGAAAATAAGCGATATTTCAGGGGAAAAACAGGGATTTCTGTGAAAATAAGCGATATTTTAGGGGAAAAACAGGGATTTCTGTGAAAATAAGCGATATTTTAGGGGAAAAACAGGGATTTCTGTGAAAATAAGCGATATTTTAGGGGAAAAACAGGGATTTCTGTGAAAATAAGCGATATTTTAGGGGAAAAACAGGGATTTCTGTGAAAATAAGCGATATTTCAGGGGAAAAACAGGGATTTCTGTGAAAATAAGCGATATTTTAGGGGAAAAACAGGGATTTCTGTGAAAATAAGCGATATTTTAGGGGAAAAACAGGGATTTCTATGAAAATAAGCGATATTTTAGGGGAAAAACAGGGATTTCTGTGAAAATAAGCGATATTTCAGGGGAAAAACAGGGATTTCTGTGAAAATAAGCGATATTTTAGGGGAAAAACAGGGATTTCTGTGAAAATAAGCGATATTTTAGGGGAAAAACAGGGATTTCTGTGAAAATAAGTGATATTTTAGGGGAAAAACAGGGATTTCTAGGAAAATAAGCGATATTTTAGGGGAAAAACAGGGATTTCTGTGAAAATAAGCGATATTTTAGGGGAAAAACAGGGATTTCTAGGAAAATAAGCGATATTTTAGGGGAAAAACAGGGATTTCTATGAAAATAAGCGATATTTTAGGGGAAAAACAGGGATTTCTATGAAAATAAGCGATATTTTAGGGGAAAAACAGGGATTTCTGTGAAAATAAGCGATATTTTAGGGGAAAAACAGGGATTTCTAGGAAAATAAGCGATATTTTAGGGGAAAAACAGGGATTTCTGTGAAAATAAGTGATATTTTAGGGGAAAAACAGGGATTTCTGTGAAAATAAGCGATATTTTAGGGGAAAAACAGGGATTTCTGTGAAAATAAGCGATATTTTAGGGGAAAAACAGGGATTTCTGTGAAAATAAGCGATATTTCAGGGGAAAAACAGGGATTTCTAGGAAAATAAGCGATATTTTAGGGGAAAAACAGGGATTTCTGTGAAAATAAGCGATATTTTAGGGGAAAAACAGGGATTTCATGGAAAATAAGCGATATTTTAGGGGAAAAACAGGGATTTCTGTGAAAATAAGCGATATTTCAGGGGAAAAACAGGGATTTCTGTGAAAATAAGCGATATTTTAGGGGAAAAACAGGGATTTCTAGGAAAATAAGCGATATTTTAGGGGAAAAACAGGGATTTCTGTGAAAATAAGCGATATTTTAGGGGAAAAACAGGGATTTCTGTGAAAATAAGCGATATTTTAGGGGAAAAACAGGGATTTCTGTGAAAATAAGCGATATTTTAGGGGAAAAACAGGGATTTCTGTGAAAATAAGCGATATTTTAGGGGAAAAACAGGGATTTCTGTGAAAATAAGCGGTATTTTAGGGGAAAAACAGGGATTTCTGTGAAAATAAGCGATATTTTAGGGGAAAAACAGGGATTTCTGTGAAAATAAGCGATATTTTAGGGGAAAAAGAGGCATTTCTAGGAAAATAAGCGATATTTTAGGGGAAAAACAGGGATTTCTGTGAAAATAAGCGATATTTTAGGGGAAAAACAGGGATTTCTAGGAAAATAAGCGATATTTTAGGGGAAAAACAGGGATTTCTAGGAAAATAAGCGATATTTCAGGGGAAAAACAGGGATTTCTGTGAAAATAAGCGATATTTTAGGGGAAAAACAGGGATTTCTGTGAAAATAAGTGATATTTTAGGGGAAAAACAGGGATTTCTGTGAAAATATGGGATATTTTAGGGGAAAAACAGGGATTTCTGTGAAAATAAGCGATATTTTAGGGGAAAAACAGGGATTTCTAGGAAAATAAGCGATATTTTAGGGGAAAAACAGGGATTTCTGTGAAAATAAGCGATATTTTAGGGGAAAAACAGGGATTTCTGTGAAAATAAGCGATATTTTAGGGGAAAAACAGGGATTTCTGTGAAAATAAGCGATATTTTAGGGGAAAAACAGGGATTTCTAGGAAAATAAGCGATATTTTAGGGGAAAAACAGGGATTTCTGTGAAAATAAGCGATATTTTAGGGGAAAAACAGGGATTTCTGTGAAAATAAGCGATATTTCAGGGGAAAAACAGGGATTTCCAGGAAAATAAGCGATATTTCAGGGGAAAAACAGGGATTTCTGTGAAAATAAGCGATATTTTAGGGGAAAAACAGGGATTTCTGTGAAAATAAGCGATATTTTAGGGGAAAAACAGGGATTTCTGTGAAAATAAGCGATATTTTAGGGGAAAAACAGGGATTTCTGTGAAAATAAGCGATATTTTAGGGGAAAAACAGGGATTTCTATGAAAATAAGCGATATTTTAGGGGAAAAACAGGGATTTCTGTGAAAATAAGCGATATTTTAGGGGAAAAACAGGGATTTCTGTGAAAATAAGCGATATTTTAGGGGAAAAACAGGGATTTCTGTGAAAATAAGCGGTATTTCAGGGGAAAAACAGGGATTTCTGTGAAAATAAGCGATATTTTAGGGGAAAAACAGGGATTTCTGTGAAAATAAGCGATATTTTAGGGGAAAAACAGGGATTTCTGTGAAAATAAGCGATATTTTAGGGGAAAAACAGGGATTTCTAGGAAAATAAGCGATATTTTAGGGGAAAAACAGGGATTTCTGTGAAAATAAGCGATATTTTAGGGGAAAAACAGGGATTTCTGTGAAAATAAGCGATATTTTAGGGGAAAAACAGGGATTTCTGTGAAAATAAGCGATATTTTAGGGGAAAAACAGGGATTTCTGTGAAAATAAGCGATATTTCAGGGGAAAAACAGGGATTTCTGTGAAAATAAGCGATATTTTAGGGGAAAAACAGGGATTTCTGTGAAAATAAGCGATATTTTAGGGGAAAAACAGGGATTTCTGTGAAAATAAGCGATATTTTAGGGGAAAAACAGGGATTTCTGTGAAAATAAGCGATATTTCAGGGGAAAAACAGGGATTTCTAGGAAAATAAGCGATATTTTAGGGGAAAAACAGGGATTTCTGTGAAAATAAGCGATATTTTAGGGGAAAAACAGGGATTTCGGTGAAAATAAGCGATATTTTAGGGGAAAAACAGGGATTTCTGTGAAAATAAGCGATATTTCAGGGGAAAAACAGGGATTTCTAGGAAAATAAGCGATATTTTAGGGGAAAAACGGGGATTTCTATGAAAATAAGCGATATTTTCGAGGAAAAACGGGGATTTCTGTGAAAATAAGGGATATTTTAGGGGAAAACCAGGGATTTCTAGGAAAATAAGCGATATTTTAGGGGAAAAACAGGGATTTCTGTGAAAATAAGCGATATTTTAGGGGAAAAACAGGGATTTCTAGGAAAATAAGCGATATTTCAGGGGAAAAACAGGGATTTCTAGGAAAATAAGCGATATTTTCAGGGAAAAACAGGGATTTCTATGAAAATAAGCGATATTTCAGGGGAAAAACAGGGATTTCTGTGAAAATAAGCGATATTTTAGGGGAAAAACAGGGATTTCTGTGAAAATAAGCGATATTTTAGGGGAAAAACAGGGATTTCTGTGAAAATAAGCGATATTTCAGGGGAAAAACAGGGATTTCTGTGAAAATAAGCGATATTTTAGGGGAAAAACAGGGATTTCTATGAAAATAAGTGATATTTCAGGGGAAAAACAGGGATTTCCGTGAAAATAAGCGATATTTTAGGGGAAAAACAGGGATTTCTGTGAAAATAAGCGGTATTTCAGGGGAAAAACAGGGATTTCTGTGAAAATAAGCGATATTTTAGGGGAAAAACAGGGATTTCTGTGAAAATAAGCGATATTTTAGGGGAAAAACAGGGATTTCTGTGAAAATAAGCGATATTTCAGGGGAAAAACAGGGATTTCTGTGAAAATAAGCGATATTTTAGGGGAAAAACAGGGATTTCTGTGAAAATAAGCGATATTTTAGGGGAAAAACAGGGATTTCTGTGAAAATAAGCGATATTTTAGGGGAAAAAGAGGGATTTCATGGAAAATAAGTAATATTTTAGGGGAAAAAGAGGCATTTCTAGGAAAATAAGCGATATTTTAGGGGAAAAACAGGGATTTCTGTGAAAATAAGCGATATTTTAGGGGAAAAACAGGGATTTCTGTGAAAATAAGCGATATTTTAGGGGAAAAACAGGGATTTCTAGGAAAATAAGCGATATTTCAGGGGAAAAACAGGGATTTCTGTGAAAATAAGCGATATTTCAGGGGAAAAACAGGGATTTCTGTGAAAATAAGCGATATTTTAGGGGAAAAACAGGGATTTCTAGGAAAATAAGCGATATTTTAGGGGAAAAACAGGGATTTCTGTGAAAATAAGCGATATTTTAGGGGAAAAACAGGGATTTCTGTGAAAATAAGCGATATTTTAGGGGAAACACAGGGATTTCTGTGAAAATAAGCGATATTTTAGGGGAAAAACAGGGATTTCTGTGAAAATAAGCGATATTTTAGAGGAAAAACAGGGATTTCTGTGAAAATAAGCGGTATTTTAGGGGAAAAACAGGGATTTCTGTGAAAATAAGCGATATTTTAGGGGAAAAAGAGGGATTTCATGGAAAATAAGTAATATTTTAGGGGAAAAAGAGGCATTTCTAGGAAAATAAGCGATATTTTAGGGGAAAAACAGGGATTTCTGTGAAAATAAGCGATATTTTAGGGGAAAAACAGGGATTTCTGTGAAAATAAGCGATATTTTAGGGGAAAAACAGGGATTTCTGTGAAAATAAGCGATATTTTAGGGGAAAAACAGGGATTTCTGTGAAAATAAGCGATATTTTAGGGGAAAAACAGGGATTTCTGTGAAAATAAGTGATATTTTAGGGGAAAAACAGGGATTTCTGTGAAAATAAGCGATATTTTAGGGGAAAAACAGGGATTTCTGTGAAAATAAGCGATATTTTAGGGGAAAAACAGGGATTTCTAGGAAAATAAGCGATATTTTAGGGGAAAAACAGGGATTTCTGTGAAAATAAGCGATATTTTAGGGGAAAAACAGGGATTTCTGTGAAAATAAGCGATATTTTAGGGGAAAAACAGGGATTTCTGTGAAAATAAGCGATATTTTAGGGGAAAAACAGGGATTTCTAGGAAAATAAGCGATATTTTAGGGGAAAAACAGGGATTTCTGTGAAAATAAGCGATATTTTAGGGGAAAAACAGGGATTTCTGTGAAAATAAGCGATATTTTAGGGGAAAAACAGGGATTTCTGTGAAAATAAGCGATATTTCAGGGGAAAAACAGGGATTTCTGTGAAAATAAGCGATATTTTAGGGGAAAAACAGGGATTTCTGTGAAAATAAGCGATATTTTAGGGGAAAAACAGGGATTTCTGTGAAAATAAGCGATATTTTAGGGGAAAAACAGGGATTTCTGTGAAAATAAGCGATATTTTAGGGGAAAAACAGGGATTTCTGTGAAAATAAGCGATATTTCGGGGGAAAAACAGGGATTTCTGTGAAAATAAGCGATATTTTAGGGGAAAAACAGGGATTTCTGTGAAAATAAGCGATATTTTAGGGGAAAAACAGGGATTTCTGTGAAAATAAGCGATATTTTAGGGGAAAAACAGGGATTTCTGTGAAAATAAGCGATATTTTAGGGGAAAAACAGGGATTTCTGTGAAAATAAGCGATATTTTAGGGGAAAAACAGGGATTTCTGTGAAAATAAGCGATATTTTAGGGGAAAAACAGGGATTTCTAGGAAAATAAGCGATATTTTAGGGGAAAAACAGGGATTTCTGTGAAAATAAGCGATATTTTAGGGGAAAAACAGGGATTTCTGTGAAAATAAGCGATATTTTAGGGGAAAAACAGGGATTTCTGTGAAAATAAGCGATATTTTAGGGGAAAAACAGGGATTTCTGTGAAAATAAGCGATATTTTAGGGGAAAAACAGGGATTTCTGTGAAAATAAGCGATATTTTAGGGGAAAAACAGGGATTTCTGTGAAAATAAGCGATATTTTAGGGGAAAAACAGGGATTTCTGTGAAAATAAGCGATATTTTAGGGGAAAAACAGGGATTTCTAGGAAAATAAGCGATATTTTAGGGGAAAAACAGGGATTTCTAGGAAAATAAGCGATATTTTAGGGGAAAAACAGGGATTTCTGTGAAAATAAGCGATATTTTAGGGGAAAAACAGGGATTTCTGTGAAAATAAGCGATATTTTAGGGGAAAAACAGGGATTTCTGTGAAAATAAGCGATATTTTAGGGGAAAAACAGGGATTTCTAGGAAAATAAGCGATATTTTAGGGGAAAAACAGGGATTTCTATGAAAATAAGCGATATTTTAGGGGAAAAACAGGGATTTCTGTGAAAATAAGCGATATTTTAGGGGAAAAACAGGGATTTCTAGGAAAATAAGCGATATTTTAGGGGAAAAACAGGGATTTCTGTGAAAATAAGCGATATTTTAGGGGAAAAACAGGGATTTCTGTGAAAATAAGCGATATTTTAGGGGAAAAACAGGGATTTCTAGGAAAATAAGCGATATTTTAGGGGAAAAACAGGGATTTCTGTGAAAATAAGCGATATTTCAGGGGAAAAACAGGGATTTCTGTGAAAATAAGCGATATTTTAGGGGAAAAACAGGGATTTCTGTGAAAATAAGCGATATTTTAGGGGAAAAACAGGGATTTCTGTGAAAATAAGCGATATTTTAGGGGAAAAACAGGGATTTCTGTGAAAATAAGCGATATTTTAGGGGAAAAACAGGGATTTCTGTGAAAATAAGTGATATTTTAGGGGAAAAACAGGGATTTCCGTGAAAATAAGCGATATTTTAGGGGAAAAACAGGGATTTCTGTGAAAATAAGCGATATTTCAGGGGAAAAACAGGGATTTCTGTGAAAATAAGCGATATTTTAGGGGAAAAACAGGGATTTCTGTGAAAATAAGCGATATTTTAGGGGAAAAACAGGGATTTCTGTGAAAATAAGCGATATTTTAGGGGAAAAACAGGGATTTCTGTGAAAATAAGCGATATTTTAGGGGAAAAACAGGGATTTCTGTGAAAATAAGCGATATTTTAGGGGAAAAACAGGGATTTCTGTGAAAATAAGCGATATTTTAGGGGAAAAACAGGGATTTCTGTGAAAATAAGCGATATTTTAGGGGAAAAACAGGGATTTCTGTGAAAATAAGCGATATTTTAGGGGAAAAACAGGGATTTCTGTGAAAATAAGCGATATTTTAGGGGAAAAACAGGGATTTCTAGGAAAATAAGCGATATTTTAGGGGAAAAACAGGGATTTCTAGGAAAATAAGCGATATTTCAGGGGAAAAACAGGGATTTCTGTGAAAATAAGCGATATTTTAGGGGAAAAACAGGGATTTCTGTGAAAATAAGCGATATTTTAGGGGAAAAACAGGGATTTCTGTGAAAATAAGCGATATTTTAGGGGAAAAACAGGGATTTCTGTGAAAATAAGCGATATTTTAGGGGAAAAACAGGGATTTCTGTGAAAATAAGCGATATTTTAGGGGAAAAACAGGGATTTCTGTGAAAATAAGCGATATTTTAGGGGAAAAACAGGGATTTCTGTGAAAATAAGCGATATTTTAGGGGAAAAACAGGGATTTCTGTGAAAATAAGCGATATTTTAGGGGAAAAACAGGGATTTCTGTGAAAATAAGCGATATTTTAGGGGAAAAACAGGGATTTCTGTGAAAATAAGCGATATTTTAGGGGAAAAACAGGGATTTCTAGTGAAAATAAGCGATATTTTAGGGGAAAAACAGGGATTTCTGTGAAAATAAGCGATATTTTAGGGGAAAAACAGGGATTTCTGTGAAAATAAGCGATATTTCAGGGGAAAAACAGGGATTTCTGTGAAAATAAGCGATATTTTAGGGGAAAAACAGGGATTTCTGTGAAAATAAGCGATATTTTAGGGGAAAAACAGGGATTTCTGTGAAAATAAGCGATATTTTAGGGGAAAAACAGGGATTTCTATGAAAATAAGCGATATTTTAGGGGAAAAACAGGGATTTCTGTGAAAATAAGCGATATTTTAGGGGAAAAACAGGGATTTCTGTGAAAATAAGCGATATTTTAGGGGAAAAACAGGGATTTCTGTGAAAATAAGCGATATTTTAGGGGAAAAACAGGGATTTCTATGAAAATAAGTGATATTTTAGAGGAAAAACAGGGATTTCTGTGAAAATAAGCGATATTTTAGGGGAAAAACAGGGATTTCTGTGAAAATAAGCGATATTTTAGGGGAAAAACAGGGATTTCATGGAAAATAAGCGATATTTTAGGGGAAAAAGAGGCATTTCTAGGAAAATAAGCGATATTTTAGGGGAAAAACAGGGATTTCTGTGAAAATAAGCGATATTTTAGGGGAAAAACAGGGATTTCTAGGAAAATAAGCGATATTTTAGGGGAAAAACAGGGATTTCTGTGAAAATAAGCGATATTTTAGGGGAAAAACAGGGATTTCTGTGAAAATAAGCGATATTTTAGGGGAAAAACAGGGATTTCTGTGAAAATAAGCGATATTTTAGGGGAAAAACAGGGATTTCTGTGAAAATAAGCGATATTTTAGGGGAAAAACAGGGATTTCTGTGAAAATAAGCGATATTTTAGGGGAAAAACAGGGATTTCTGTGAAAATAAGCGATATTTTAGGGGAAAAACAGGGATTTCTGTGAAAATAAGCGATATTTTAGGGGAAAAACAGGGATTTCTGTGAAAATAAGCGATATTTTAGGGGAAAAACAGGGATTTCTGTGAAAATAAGCGATATTTTAGGGGAAAAACAGGGATTTCTGTGAAAATAAGCGATATTTTAGGGGAAAACCAGGGATTTCTAGGAAAATAAGCGATATTTTAGGGGAAAAACAGGGATTTCTGTGAAAATAAGCGATATTTTAGGGGAAAAACAGGGATTTCTGTGAAAATAAGCGATATTTCAGGGGAAAAACAGGGATTTCTAGGAAAATAAGCGATATTTTAGGGGAAAAACAGGGATTTCTGTGAAAATAAGCGATATTTTAGGGGAAAAACAGGGATTTCTGTGAAAATAAGCGATATTTTAGGGGAAAAACAGGGATTTCTGTGAAAATAAGCGATATTTTAGGGGAAAAACAGGGATTTCTGTGAAAATAAGCGATATTTTAGGGGAAAAACAGGGATTTCTGTGAAAATAAGCGATATTTTAGGGGAAAAACAGGGATTTCTGTGAAAATAAGCGATATTTTAGGGGAAAAACAGGGATTTCTGTGAAAATAAGCGATATTTTAGGGGAAAAACAGGGATTTCTGTGAAAATAAGCGATATTTTAGGGGAAAAACAGGGATTTCTAGGAAAATAAGCGATATTTTAGGGGAAAAACAGGGATTTCTGTGAAAATAAGCGATATTTTAGGGGAAAAACAGGGATTTCTGTGAAAATAAGCGATATTTTAGGGGAAAAACAGGGATTTCTGTGAAAATAAGCGATATTTTAGGGGAAAAACAGGGATTTCTAGGAAAATAAGCGATATTTTAGGGGAAAAACAGGGATTTCTGTGAAAATAAGCGATATTTTAGGGGAAAAACAGGGATTTCTGTGAAAATAAGCGATATTTTAGGGGAAAAACAGGGATTTCTGTGAAAATAAGCGATATTTTAGGGGAAAAACAGGGATTTCTAGGAAAATAAGCGATATTTCACGGGAAAAACAGGGATTTCTAGGAAAATAAGCGATATTTTAGGGGAAAAACAGGGATTTCTGTGAAAATAAGCGATATTTTAGGGGAAAAACAGGGATTTCTGTGAAAATAAGCGATATTTTAGGGGAAAAACAGGGATTTCTAGGAAAATAAGCGATATTTTAGGGGAAAAACAGGGATTTCTGTGAAAATAAGCGATATTTTAGGGGAAAAACGGGGATTTCTATGAAAATAAGCGATATTTCAGGGGAAAAACAGGGATTTCTGTGCAAATAAGCGATATTTTAGGGGAAAAACAGGGATTTCTGTGAAAATAAGCGATATTTCAGGGGAAAAACAGGGATTTCTGTGAAAATAAGCGATATTTTAGGGGAAAAACAGGGATTTCTGTGAAAATAAGCGATATTTTAGGGGAAAAACAGGGATTTCTAGGAAAATAAGCGATATTTTAGGGAAAAACAGGGATTTCTGTGAAAATAAGCGATATTTTAGGGGAAAAACAGGGATTTCTATGAAAATAAGTGATATTTTAGAGGAAAAACAGGGATTTCTGTGAAAATAAGCGATATTTTAGGGGAAAAACAGGGAGTTCTGTGAAAATAAGCGATATTTTAGGGGAAAAAGAGGGATTTCATGGAAAATAAGCGATATTTTAGGGGAAAAAGAGGCATTTCTAGGAAAATAAGCGATATTTTAGGGGAAAAACAGGGATTTCTGTGAAAATAAGCGATATTTTAGGGGAAAAACAGGGATTTCTGTGAAAATAAGCGATATTTTAGGGGAAAAACAGGGATTTCTGTGAAAATAAGCGATATTTTAGGGGAAAAACAGGGATTTCTGTGAAAATAAGCGATATTTCAGGGGAAAAACAGGGATTTCTGTGAAAATAAGCGATATTTTAGGGGAAAAACAGGGATTTCTGTGAAAATAAGCGATATTTTAGGGGAAAAACAGGGATTTCTGTGAAAATAAGCGATATTTTAGGGGAAAAACAGGGATTTCATGGAAAATAAGCGATATTTTAGGGGAAAAAGAGGCATTTCTAGGAAAATAAGCGATATTTTAGGGGAAAAACAGGGATTTCTGTGAAAATAAGCGATATTTTAGGGGAAAAACAGGGATTTCTGTGAAAATAAGCGATATTTTAGGGGAAAAACAGGGATTTCTGTGAAAATAAGCGATATTTTAGGGGAAAAACAGGGATTTCTGTGAAAATAAGCGATATTTCAGGGGAAAAACAGGGATTTCTGTGAAAATAAGCGATATTTTAGGGGAAAAACAGGGATTTCTAGGAAAATAAGCGATATTTCAGGGGAAAAACAGGGATTTCTGTGAAAATAAGCGATATTTTAGGGGAAAAACAGGGATTTCTGTGAAAATAAGCGATATTTTAGGGGAAAAACAGGGATTTCTGTGAAAATAAGCGATATTTTAGGGGAAAAACAGGGATTTCTGTGAAAATAAGCGATATTTTAGGGGAAAAACAGGGATTTCTGTGAAAATAAGCGATATTTTAGGGGAAAAACAGGGATTTCTGTGAAAATAAGCGATATTTTAGGGGAAAAACAGGGATTTCTGTGAAAATAAGCGATATTTTAGGGGAAAAACAGGGATTTCTAGGAAAATAAGCGATATTTTAGGGGAAAAACAGGGATTTCTGTGAAAATAAGCGATATTTTAGGGGAAAAACAGGGATTTCTGTGAAAATAAGCGATATTTTAGGGGAAAAACAGGGATTTCTGTGAAAATAAGCGATATTTCAGGGGAAAAACAGGGATTTCTGTGAAAATAAGCGATATTTTAGGGGAAAAACAGGGATTTCTGTGAAAATAAGCGATATTTTAGGGGAAAAACAGGGATTTCTGTGAAAATAAGCGATATTTTAGGGGAAAAACAGGGATTTCTATGAAAATAAGCGATATTTTAGGGGAAAAACAGGGATTTCTAGGAAAATAAGCGATATTTTAGGGGAAAAACAGGGATTTCTGTGAAAATAAGCGATATTTTAGGGGAAAAACAGGGATTTCTGTGAAAATAAGCGATATTTTAGGGGAAAAACAGGGATTTCTGTGAAAATAAGCGATATTTTAGGGGAAAAACAGGGATTTCTAGGAAAATAAGCGATATTTTAGGGGAAAAACAGGGATTTCTGTGAAAATAAGCGATATTTTAGGGGAAAAACAGGGATTTCTGTGAAAATAAGCGATATTTTAGGGGAAAAACAGGGATTTCTGTGAAAATAAGCGATATTTCAGGGGAAAAACAGGGATTTCTGTGAAAATAAGCGATATTTTAGGGGAAAAACAGGGATTTCTGTGAAAATAAGCGATATTTTAGGGGAAAAACAGGGATTTCTGTGAAAATAAGCGATATTTTAGGGGAAAAACAGGGATTTCTGTGAAAATAAGCGATATTTTAGGGGAAAAACAGGGATTTCTATGAAAATAAGCGATATTTTAGGGGAAAAACAGGGATTTCTGTGAAAATAAGCGATATTTTAGGGGAAAAACAGGGATTTCTGTGAAAATAAGCGATATTTTAGGGGAAAAACAGGGATTTCTGTGAAAATAAGCGATATTTTAGGGGAAAAACAGGGATTTCTGTGAAAATAAGCGGTATTTTAGGGGAAAAACAGGGATTTCTGTGAAAATAAGCGATATTTTAGGGGAAAAACAGGGATTTCTGTGAAAATAAGCGATATTTTAGGGGAAAAACAGGGATTTCTAGGAAAATAAGCGATATTTTAGGGGAAAAACAGGGATTTCTGTGAAAATAAGCGATATTTCAGGGGAAAAACAGGGATTTCTGTGAAAATAAGCGATATTTCAGGGGAAAAACAGGGATTTCTGTGAAAATAAGCGATATTTTAGGGGAAAAACAGGGATTTCTGTGAAAATAAGCGATATTTTAGGGGAAAAACAGGGATTTCTGTGAAAATAAGCGATATTTTAGGGGAAAAACAGGGATTTCTGTGAAAATAAGCGATATTTTAGGGGAAAAACAGGGATTTCTGTGAAAATAAGCGATATTTTAGGGGAAAAACAGGGATTTCTAGGAAAATAAGCGATATTTCAGGGGAAAAACAGGGATTTCTGTGAAAATAAGCGATATTTTAGGGGAAAAACAGGGATTTCTGTGAAAATAAGCGATATTTTAGGGGAAAAACAGGGATTTCTGTGAAAATAAGCGATATTTTAGGGGAAAAACAGGGATTTCTGTGAAAATAAGCGATATTTTAGGGGAAAAACAGGGATTTCTGTGAAAATAAGCGATATTTTAGGGGAAAAACAGGGATTTCTATGAAAATAAGCGATATTTTAGGGGAAAAACGGGGATTTCTGTGAAAATAAGCGATATTTTAGGGGAAAAACAGGGATTTCTAGGAAAATAAGCGATATTTTAGGGGAAAAACAGGGATTTCTGTGAAAATAAGCGATATTTTAGGGGAAAAACAGGGATTTCTAGGAAAATAAGCGATATTTCAGGGGAAAAACAGGGATTTCTAGGAAAATAAGCGATATTTTCAGGGAAAAACAGGGATTTCTGTGAAAATAAGCGATATTTCAGGGGAAAAACAGGGATTTCTGTGAAAATAAGCGATATTTTAGGGGAAAAACAGGGATTTCTGTGAAAATAAGCGATATTTTAGGGGAAAAACAGGGATTTCTGTGAAAATAAGCGATATTTCAGGGGAAAAACAGGGATTTCTGTGAAAATAAGCGATATTTTAGGGGAAAAACAGGGATTTCTATGAAAATAAGTGATATTTCAGGGGAAAAACAGGGATTTCCGTGAAAATAAGCGATATTTTAGGGGAAAAACAGGGATTTCTGTGAAAATAAGCGGTATTTCAGGGGAAAAACAGGGATTTCTGTGAAAATAAGCGATATTTTAGGGGAAAAACAGGGATTTCTGTGAAAATAAGCGATATTTTAGGGGAAAAACAGGGATTTCTGTGAAAATAAGCGATATTTTAGGGGAAAAACAGGGATTTCTATGAAAATAAGTGATATTTTAGAGGAAAAACAGGGATTTCTGTGAAAATAAGCGGTATTTTAGGGGAAAAACAGGGATTTCTGTGAAAATAAGCGATATTTTAGGGGAAAAACAGGGATTTCATGGAAAATAAGCGATATTTTAGGGGAAAAAGAGGCATTTCTAGGAAAATAAGCGATATTTTAGGGGAAAAACAGGGATTTCTGTGAAAATAAGCGATATTTTAGGGGAAAAACAGGGATTTCTAGGAAAATAAGCAGTATTTTAGGGGAAAAACAGGGATTTCTAGGAAAATAAGCGATATTTCAGGGGAAAAACAGGGATTTCTGTGAAAATAAGCGATATTTCAGGGGAAAAACAGGGATTTCTGTGAAAATAAGCGATATTTCAGGGGAAAAACAGGGATTTCTGTGAAAATAAGCGATATTTTAGGGGAAAAACAGGGATTTCTGTGAAAATAAGCGATATTTTAGGGGAAAAACAGGGATTTCTGAGAAAATAAGCGATATTTTAGGGGAAAAACAGGGATTTCTAGGAAAATAAGCGATATTTTAGGGGAAAAACAGGGATTTCTGTGAAAATAAGCGATATTTTAGAGGAAAAACAGGGATTTCTGTGAAAATAAGCGATATTTTAGGGGAAAAACAGGGATTTCTGTGAAAATAAGCGATATTTTAGGGGAAAAACAGGGATTTCATGGAAAATAAGCGATATTTTAGGGGAAAAAGAGGCATTTCTAGGAAAATAAGCGATATTTTAGGGGAAAAACAGGGATTTCTGTGAAAATAAGCGATATTTTAGGGGAAAAACAGGGATTTCTGTGAAAATAAGCGATATTTCAGGGGAAAAACAGGGATTTCTGTGAAAATAAGCGATATTCAGGGGAAAAACAGGGATTTCTGTGAAAATAAGCGATATTTTAGGGGAAAAACAGGGATTTCTGTGAAAATAAGCGATATTTTAGGGGAAAAACAGGGATTTCTATGAAAATAAGCGATATTTTAGGGGAAAAACAGGGATTTCTGTGAAAATAAGCGATATTTTAGGGGAAAAACAGGGATTTCTGTGAAAATAAGCGATATTTTAGGGGAAAAACAGGGATTTCTGTGAAAATAAGCGATATTTTAGGGGAAAAACAGGGATTTCTATGAAAATAAGTGATATTTTAGAGGAAAAACAGGGATTTCTGTGAAAATAAGCGGTATTTTAGGGGAAAAACAGGGATTTCTGTGAAAATAAGCGATATTTTAGGGGAAAAAGAGGGATTTCATGGAAAATAAGCGATATTTTAGGGGAAAAAGAGGCATTTCTAGGAAAATAAGCGATATTTCAGGGGAAAAACAGGGATTTCTGTGAAAATAAGCGATATTTTAGGGGAAAAACAGGGATTTCTAGGAAAATAAGCGATATTTTAGGGGAAAAACAGGGATTTCTGTGAAAATAAGCGATATTTCAGGGGAAAAACAGGGATTTCTGTGAAAATAAGCGATATTTCAGGGGAAAAACAGGGATTTCTGTGAAAATAAGTGATATTTTAGGGGAAAAACAGGGATTTCTGTGAAAATATGGGATATTTTAGGGGAAAAACAGGGATTTCTGTGAAAATAAGCGATATTTTAGGGGAAAAACAGGGATTTCTGTGAAAATAAGTGATATTTTAGGGGAAAAACAGGGATTTCTGTGAAAATAAGCGATATTTTAGGTTAAAAACAGGGATTTCTGTGAAAATAAGCGATATTTTAGGGGAAAAACAGGGATTTCTAGGAAAATAAGCGATATTTTAGGGGAAAAACAGGGATTTCTGTGAAAATAAGTGATATTTTAGGGGAAAAACAGGGATTTCTAGGAAAATAAGCGATATTTTAGGGGAAAAACAGGGATTTCTGTGAAAATAAGCGATATTTTAGGGGAAAAACAGGGATTTCTGTGAAAATAAGCGATATTTCAGGGGAAAAACAGGGATTTCTAGGAAAATAAGCGATATTTCAGGGGAAAAACAGGGATTTCTGTGAAAATAAGCGATATTTTAGGGGAAAAACAGGGATTTCTGTGAAAATAAGCGATATTTTAAGGGAAAAACAGGGATTTCTGTGAAAATAAGCGATATTTCAGGGGAAAAACAGGGATTTCTGTGAAAATAAGCGATATTTTAGGGGAAAAACAGGGATTTCTGTGAAAATAAGTGATATTTTAGGGGAAAAACAGGGATTTCCGTGAAAATAAGCGATATTTTAGGGGAAAAACAGGGATTTCTGTGAAAATAAGCAATATTTTAGGGGAAAAACAGGGATTTCTGTGAAAATAAGCGATATTTTAGGGGAAAAACAGGGATTTCTAGGAAAATAAGCGATATTTTAGAGGAAAAACAGGGATTTCTGTGAAAATAAGCGGTATTTTAGGGGAAAAACAGGGATTTCTGTGAAAATAAGCGATATTTTAGGGGAAAAACAGGGATTTCTGTGAAAATAAGCGATATTTTAGGGGAAAAAGAGGCATTTCTAGGAAAATAAGCGATATTTTAGGGGAAAAACAGGGATTTCTATGAAAATAAGCGATATTTTAGGGGAAAAACAGGGATTTCTGTGAAAATAAGCGATATTTTAGGGGAAAAACAGGGATTTCTGTGAAAATAAGCGATATTTTAGGGGAAAAAAAGGGATTTCTAGGAAAATAACTGATATTTCACGGGAAAAACAGGGATTTCTAGGAAAATAAGCGATATTTCAGGGGAAAAACAGGGATTTCTGTGAAAATAAGCGATATTTTAGGGGAAAAACAGGGATTTCTGTGAAAATAAGCGATATTTTAGGGGAAAAACAGGGATTTCTAGGAAAATAAGCGATATTTTAGGGAAAAACAGGGATTTCTGTGAAAATAAGCGATATTTTAGGGGAAAAACGGGGATTTCTATGAAAATAAGTGATATTTCAGGGGAAAAACAGGGATTTCTGTGCAAATAAGCGATATTTTAGGTTAAAAACAGGGATTTCTGTGAAAATAAGCGATATTTCAGGGGAAAAACAGGGATTTCTGTGAAAATAAGCGATATTTTAGGGGAAAAACAGGGATTTCTGTGAAAATAAGCGATATTTTAGGGGAAAAACAGGGATTTCTAGGAAAATAAGCGATATTTTAGGGAAAAACAGGGATTTCTGTGAAAATAAGCGATATTTTAGGGGAAAAACAGGGATTTCTATGAAAATAAGTGATATTTTAGAGGAAAAACAGGGATTTCTGTGAAAATAAGCGGTATTTTAGGGGAAAAACAGGGAGTTCTGTGAAAATAAGCGATATTTTAGGGGAAAAAGAGGGATTTCATGGAAAATAAGCGATATTTTAGGGGAAAAAGAGGCATTTCTAGGAAAATAAGCGATATTTTAGGGGAAAAACAGGGATTTCTGTGAAAATAAGCGATATTTTAGGGGAAAAACAGGGATTTCTGTGAAAATAAGCGATATTTCAGGGGAAAAACAGGGATTTCTGTGAAAATAAGCGATATTTTAGGGGAAAAACAGGGATTTCTGTGAAAATAAGTGATATTTTAGGGGAAAAACAGGGATTTCTGTGAAAATATGGGATATTTTAGGGGAAAAACAGGGATTTCTATGAAAATAAGCGATATTTTAGGGGAAAAACAGGGATTTCTAGGAAAATAAGCGATATTTCAGGGGAAAAACAGGGATTTCTAGGAAAATAAGCGATATTTTAGGGGAAAAACGGGGATTTCTATGAAAATAAGCGATATTTTAGGGGAAAAACAGGGATTTCTGTGAAAATAAGTGATATTTTAGGGGAAAAACAGGGATTTCTGTGAAAATAAGCGATATTTTAGGGGAAAAACAGGGATTTCTGTGAAAATAAGCGATATTTTAGGGGAAAAACAGGGATTTCTGTGAAAATAAGCGATATTTCAGGGGAAAAACAGGGATTTCTGTGAAAATAAGCGATATTTTAGGGGAAAAACAGGGATTTCTGTGAAAATAAGCGATATTTTAGGGGAAAAACAGGGATTTCTGTGAAAATAAGCGATATTTCAGGGGAAAAACAGGGATTTCTGTGAAAATAAGCGATATTTTAGGGGAAAAACAGGGATTTCTGTGAAAATAAGGGATATTTTAGGGGAAAAACAGGGATTTCTATGAAAATAAGCGATATTTTAGGGGAAAAACAGGGATTTCTGTGAAAATAAGCGATATTTTAGGGGAAAAACAGGGATTTCTAGGAAAATAAGCGATATTTTAGGGGAAAAACAGGGATTTCTGTGAAAATAAGCGATATTTTAGGGGAAAAACAGGGATTTCTGTGAAAATAAGCGATATTTTAGGGGAAAAACAGGGATTTCTGTGAAAATAAGCGATATTTTAGGGGAAAAACAGGGATTTCTGTGAAAATAAGCGATATTTTAGGGGAAAAACAGGGATTTCTGTGAAAATAAGCGATATTTTAGGGGAAAAACAGGGATTTCGGTGAAAATAAGCGATATTTTAGGGGAAAAACAGGGATTTCTGTGAAAATAAGCGATATTTTAGGGGAAAAACAGGGATTTCTGTGAAAATAAGCGATATTTTAGGGGAAAAACAGGGATTTCTGTGAAAATAAGCGATATTTTAGGGGAAAAACAGGGATTTCTATGAAAATAAGCGATATTTTAGGGGAAAAACAGGGATTTCTAGGAAAATAAGCGATATTTTAGGGGAAAAACAGGGATTTCTGTGAAAATAAGCGATATTTTAGGGGAAAAACAGGGATTTCTAGGAAAATAAGCGATATTTTAGGGGAAAAATAGGCATTTCGGTGAAAATAAGCGATATTTTAGGGGAAAAACAGGGATTTCTGTGAAAATAAGCGATATTTTAGGGGAAAAACAGGGATTTCTATGAAAATAAGCGATATTTTAGGGGAAAAACAGGGATTTCTGTGAAAATAAGCGATATTTTAGGGGAAAAACAGGGATTTCTGTGAAAATAAGCGATATTTTAGGGGAAAAACAGGGATTTCTGTGAAAATAAGCGATATTTTAGGGGAAAAACAGGGATTTCTGTGAAAATAAGCGATATTTTAGGGGAAAAACAGGGATTTCTCTGAAAATAAGCGATATTTTAGGGGAAAAACAGGGATTTCTAGGAAAATAAGCGATATTTCAGGGGAAAAACAGGGATTTCTAGGAAAATAAGCGATATTTTATGGGAAAAACAGGGATTTCTATGAAAATAAGCGATATTTTAGGGGAAAAACAGGGATTTCTGTGAAAATAAGCGATATTTTAGGGGAAAAACAGGGATTTCTGTGAAAATAAGCGATATTTTAGGTTAAAAACAGGGATTTCTGTGAAAATAAGCGATATTTTAGGGGAAAAACAGGGATTTCTGTGAAAATAAGCGATATTTCAGGGGAAAAACAGGGATTTCTGTGAAAATAAGCGATATTTTAGGGGAAAAACAGGGATTTCTGTGAAAATAAGCGATATTTTAGGGGAAAAACAGGGATTTCTAGGAAAATAAGCGATATTTTAGGGGAAAAACAGGGATTTCTGTGAAAATAAGCGATATTTTAGGGGAAAAACAGGGATTTCTGTGAAAATAAGCGATATTTTAGGGGAAAAACAGGGATTTCTGTGAAAATAAGCGATATTTTAGGGGAAAAACAGGGATTTCTGTGAAAATAAGCGATATTTTAGGGGAAAAACAGGGATTTCTGTGAAAATAAGCGATATTTTAGGGGAAAAACAGGGATTTCTGTGAAAATAAGCGATATTTTAGGGGAAAAACAGGGATTTCTGTGAAAATAAGCGATATTTTAGGGGAAAAACAGGGATTTCCGTGAAAATAAGCGATATTTTAGGGGAAAAACAGGGATTTCTGTGAAAATAAGCGATATTTTAGGGGAAAAACAGGGATTTCTGTGAAAATAAGCGATATTTTAGGGGAAAAACAGGGATTTCTAGTGAAAATAAGCGATATTTTAGGGGAAAAACAGGGATTTCTGTGAAAATAAGCGATATTTTAGGGGAAAAACAGGGATTTCTGTGAAAATAAGCGATATTTTAGGGGAAAAACAGGGATTTCTGTGAAAATAAGCGATATTTTAGGGGAAAAACAGGGATTTCTAGGAAAATAAGCGATATTTTAGGGGAAAAACAGGGATTTCTGTGAAAATAAGCGATATTTTAGGGGAAAAACAGGGATTTCATGGAAAATAAGCGATATTTTAGGGGAAAAAGAGGCATTTCTAGGAAAATAAGCGATATTTTAGGGGAAAAACAGGGATTTCTGTGAAAATAAGCGATATTTTAGGGGAAAAACAGGGATTTCTGTGAAAATAAGCGATATTTTAGGGGAAAAACAGGGATTTCTGTGAAAATAAGCGATATTTTAGGGGAAAAACAGGGATTTCTGTGAAAATAAGCGATATTTTAGGGGAAAAACAGGGATTTCTGTGAAAATAAGCGATATTTTAGGGGAAAAACAGGGATTTCTGTGAAAATAAGCGATATTTTAGGGGAAAAACAGGGATTTCTAGTGAAAATAAGCGATATTTTAGGGGAAAAACAGGGATTTCTGTGAAAATAAGCGATATTTTAAGGGAAAAACAGGGATTTCTCTTAAAATAAGCGATATTTTAGGGGAAAAACAGGGATTTCTGTGAAAATAAGCGATATTTTAGGGGAAAAACAGGGATTTCTGTGAAAATAAGCGATATTTTAGGGGAAAAACAGGGATTTCTGTGAAAATAAGCGATATTTTAGGGGAAAAAGAGGGATTTCATGGAAAATAAGCGATATTTTAGGGGAAAAAGAGGCATTTCTAGGAAAATAAGCGATATTTTAGGGGAAAAACAGGGATTTCTGTGAAAATACGCGATATTTTAGGGGAAAAACAGGGATTTCTGTGAAAATAAGCGATATTTTAGGGGAAAAACAGGGATTTCTGTGAAAATAAGCGATATTTCAGGGGAAAAACAGGGATTTCTGTGAAAATAAGCGATATTTTAGGGGAAAAACAGGGATTTCTGTGAAAATAAGCAATATTTTAGGGGAAAAACAGGGATTTCTGTGAAAATAAGCGATATTTTAGGGGAAAAACAGGGATTTCTGTGAAAATAAGCGATATTTTAGGGGAAAAACAGGGATTTCTCTTAAAATAAGCGATATTTTAGGGGAAAAACAGGGATTTCTGTGAAAATAAGCGATATTTTAGGGGAAAAACAGGGATTTCTAGGAAAATAAGCGATATTTTAGGGGAAAAACAGGGATTTCTGTGAAAATAAGCGATATTTTAGGGGAAAAACAGGGATTTCTGTGAAAATAAGCGATATTTTAAGGGGAAAAACAGGGATTTCTCTTAAAATAAGCGATATTTTAGGGGAAAAACAGGGATTTCTGTGAAAATAAGCGATATTTTAGGGGAAAAACAGGGATTTCTGTGAAAATAAGCGATATTTTAGGGGAAAAACAGGGATTTCTTGGAAAATAAGCGATATTTTAGGGGAAAAACAGGGATTTCTGTGAAAATAAGGGATATTTTAGGGGAAAAACAGGGATTTCTATGAAAATAAGCGATATTTTAGGGGAAAAACAGGGATTTCTAGGAAAATAAGCGATATTTCAGGGGAAAAACAGGGATTTCTAGGAAAATAAGCGATATTTTAGGGGAAAAACAGGGATTTCTAGGAAAATAAGCGATATTTCAGGGGAAAAACAGGGATTTCTAGGAAAATAAGCGATATTTTAGGGGAAAAACAGGGATTTCTGTGAAAATAAGCGATATTTCAGGGGAAAAACAGGGATTTCTAGGAAAATAAGCGATATTTTAGGGGAAAAACAGGGATTTCTGTGAAAATAAGCGATATTTTAGGGGAAAAACAGGGATTTCTGTGAAAATAAGCGATATTTTAGGGGAAAAACAGGGATTTCTAGGAAAATAAGCGATATTTTAGGGGAAAAACAGGGATTTCTGTGAAAATAAGCGATATTTTAGGGGAAAAACAGGGATTTCTATGAAAATAAGCGATATTTCAGGGGAAAAACAGGGATTTCTGTGAAAATAAGCGATATTTTAGGGGAAAAACAGGGATTTCTGTGAAAATAAGCGATATTTTAGGGGAAAAACAGGGATTTCTGTGAAAATAAGCGATATTTTAGGGGAAAAACAGGGATTTCTGTGAAAATAAGCGATATTTTAGGGGAAAAACAGGGATTTCTAGGAAAATAAGCGATATTTTAGGGGAAAAACAGGGATTTCTGTGAAAATAAGCGATATTTTAGGGGAAAAACAGGGATTTCTATGAAAATAAGTGATATTTTAGAGGAAAAACAGGGATTTCTGTGAAAATAAGCGGTATTTTAGGGGAAAAACAGGGATTTCTGTGAAAATAAGCGATATTTTAGGGGAAAAAAGAGGCATTTCTAGGAAAATAAGCGATATTTTAGGGGAAAAACAGGGATTTCTGTGAAAATAAGCGATATTTTAGGGGAAAAACAGGGATTTCTGTGAAAATAAGCGATATTTCAGGGGAAAAACAGGGATTTCTGTGAAAATAAGCGATATTTCAGGGGAAAAACAGGGATTTCTGTGAAAATAAGCGATATTTTAGGGGAAAAACAGGGATTTCTGTGAAAATAAGCGATATTTTAGGGGAAAAACAGGGATTTCTGTGAAAATAAGCGATATTTTAGGGGAAAAACAGGGATTTCTAGGAAAATAAGCGATATTTTAGGGGAAAAACAGGGATTTCTGTGAAAATAAGCGATATTTTAGGGGAAAAACAGGGATTTCTATGAAAATAAGCGATATTTTAGGGGAAAAACAGGGATTTCTGTGAAAATAAGCGATATTTTAGGGGAAAAACAGGGATTTCTGTGAAAATAAGCGATATTTTAGGGGAAAAACAGGGATTTCATGGAAAATAAGCGATATTTTAGGGGAAAAACAGGGATTTCTGTGAAAATAAGCGATATTTTAGGGGAAAAACAGGGATTTCTATGAAAATAAGCGATATTTCAGGGGAAAAACAGGGATTTCTGTGAAAATAAGCGATATTTTAGGGGAAAAACAGGGATTTCTCTTAAAATAAGCGATATTTTAGGGGAAAAACAGGGATTTCTGTGAAAATAAGCGATATTTTAGGGGAAAAACAGGGATTTCTGTGAAAATAAGCGATATTTTAGGGGAAAAACAGGGATTTCTGTGAAAATAAGCGATATTTTAGGGGAAAAACAGGGATTTCTGTGAAAATAAGCGATATTTTAGGGGAAAAACAGGGATTTCTATGAAAATAAGCGATATTTTAGGGGAAAAACAGGGATTTCTAGGAAAATAAGCGATATTTTAGGGGAAAAACAGGGATTTCTAGGAAAATAAGCGATATTTTAGGGGAAAAACAGGGATTTCTGTGAAAATAAGTGATATTTTAGGGGAAAAACAGGGATTTCTGTGAAAATAAGCGATATTTTAGGGGAAAAACAGGGATTTCTGTGAAAATAAGCGATATTTTAGGGGAAAAACAGGGATTTCATGGAAAATAAGCGATATTTTAGGGGAAAAACAGGGATTTCTCTGAAAATAAGCGATATTTTAGGGGAAAAACAGGGATTTCTGTGAAAATAAGCGATATTTTAGGGGAAAAACAGGGATTTCTGTGAAAATAAGCGATATTTTAGGGGAAAAACAGGGATTTCTGTGAAAATAAGCGATATTTTAGGGGAAAAACAGGGATTTCTGTGAAAATAAGCGATATTTTAGGGGAAAAACAGGGATTTCTGTGAAAATAAGCGATATTTTAGGGGAAAAACAGGGATTTCTATGAAAATAAGCGATATTTTAGGGGAAAAACAGGGATTTCTGTGAAAATAAGCGATATTTTAGGGGAAAAACAGGGATTTCTGTGAAAATAAGCGATATTTTAGGGGAAAAACAGGGATTTCTGTGAAAATAAGCGATATTTTAGGGGAAAAACAGGGATTTCTAGGAAAATAAGCGATATTTTAGGGGAAAAACAGGGATTTCTGTGAAAATAAGCGATATTTTAGGGGAAAAACAGGGATTTCTAGGAAAATAAGCGATATTTTAGGGGAAAAACAGGGATTTCTGTGAAAATAAGCGATATTTTAGGGGAAAAACAGGGATTTCTATGAAAATAAGTGATATTTTAGGGGAAAAACAGGGATTTCTGTGAAAATAAGCGATATTTTAGGGGAAAAACAGGGATTTCTGTGAAAATAAGCGATATTTTAGGGGAAAAACAGGGATTTCATGGAAAATAAGCGATATTTTAGGGGAAAAACAGGGATTTCTAGGAAAATAAGCGATATTTCAGGGGAAAAACAGGGATTTCTAGGAAAATAAGCGATATTTTAGGGGAAAAACAGGGATTTCTGTGAAAATAAGCGATATTTTAGGGGAAAAACAGGGATTTCTAGGAAAATAAGCGATATTTTAGGGGAAAAACAGGGATTTCTGTGAAAATAAGCGATATTTTAGGGGAAAAACAGGGATTTCTGTGAAAATAAGCGATATTTTAGGGGAAAAACAGGGATTTCTAGGAAAATAAGCGATATTTTAGGGGAAAAACAGGGATTTCTGTGAAAATAAGCGATATTTTAGGGGAAAAACAGGGATTTTATGAAAATAAGCGATATTTTAGGGGAAAAACAGGGATTTCTGTGAAAATAAGCGATATTTTAGGGGAAAAACAGGGATTTCTAGGAAAATAAGCGATATTTTAGGGGAAAAACAGGGATTTCTGTGAAAATAAGCGATATTTTAGGGGAAAAACAGGGATTTCTAGGAAAATAAGCGATATTTTAGGGGAAAAACAGGGATTTCTGTAAAAATAAGCGATATTTTAGGGGAAAAACAGGGATTTCTAGGAAAATAAGCGATATTTTAGGGGAAAAACAGGGATTTCTGTGAAAATAAGCGATATTTTAGGGGAAAAACAGGGATTTCTGTGAAAATAAGCGATATTTTAGGGGAAAAACAGGGATTTCTGTGAAAATAAGCGATATTTCAGGGGAAAAACAGGGATTTCTGTGAAAATAAGCGATATTTTAGGGGAAAAACAGGGATTTCTGTGAAAATAAGCGATATTTTAGGGGAAAAACAGGGATTTCTGTGAAAATAAGCGATATTTTAGGGGAAAAACAGGGATTTCTGTGAAAATAAGCGATATTTTAGGGGAAAAACAGGGATTTCTAGGAAAATAAGCGATATTTTAGGGGAAAAACAGGGATTTCTGTGAAAATAAGCGATATTTCAGGGGAAAAACAGGGATTTCTGTGAAAATAAGCGATATTTTAGGGGAAAAACAGGGATTTCTGTGAAAATAAGCGATATTTTAGGGGAAAAACAGGGATTTCTAGGAAAATAAGCGATATTTCAGGGGAAAAACAGGGATTTCTGTGAAAATAAGCGATATTTTAGGGGAAAAACAGGGATTTCTGTGAAAATAAGCGATATTTTAGGGGAAAAACAGGGATTTCTGTGAAAATAAGCGATATTTTAGGGGAAAAACAGGGATTTCTAGGAAAATAAGCGATATTTTAGGGGAAAAACAGGGATTTCTGTGAAAATAAGCGATATTTTAGGGGAAAAACAGGGATTTCTGTGAAAATAAGCGATATTTTAGGGGAAAAACAGGGATTTCTGTGAAAATAAGCGATATTTTAGGGGAAAAACAGGGATTTCTAGGAAAATAAGCGATATTTTAGGGGAAAAACAGGGATTTCTGTGAAAATA
This sequence comes from Tympanuchus pallidicinctus, assembly GCF_026119805.1. Taxonomy (NCBI): domain Eukaryota; kingdom Metazoa; phylum Chordata; class Aves; order Galliformes; family Phasianidae; genus Tympanuchus; species Tympanuchus pallidicinctus. The sequence goes on along the minus strand of NW_026294638.1, from coordinate 22,983 downwards.
AGCGATATTTTAGGGGAAAAACAGGGATTTCTGTGAAAATAAGCGATATTTTAGGGGAAAAACAGGGATTTCTGTGAAAATAAGCGATATTTCAGGGGAAAAACAGGGATTTCTAGGAAAATAAGCGATATTTTAGGGGAAAAACAGGGATTTCTGTGAAAATAAGCGATATTTTAGGGGAAAAACAGGGATTTCTGTGAAAATAAGCGATATTTTAGGGGAAAAACAGGGATTTCTGTGAAAATAAGCGATATTTTAGGGGAAAAACAGGGATTTCTGTGAAAATAAGCGATATTTTAGGGGAAAAACAGGGATTTCTGTGAAAATAAGCGATATTTTAGGGGAAAAACAGGGATTTCTGTGAAAATAAGCGATATTTCAGGGGAAAAACAGGGATTTCTGTGAAAATAAGCGATATTTTAGGGGAAAAACAGGGATTTCTGTGAAAATAAGCGATATTTTAGGGGAAAAACAGGGATTTCTAGGAAAATAAGCGATATTTTAGGGGAAAAACAGGGATTTCTGTGAAAATAAGCGATATTTTAGGGGAAAAACAGGGATTTCTGTGAAAATAAGCGATATTTTAGGGGAAAAACAGGGATTTCTAGGAAAATAAGCGATATTTTAGGGGAAAAACAGGGATTTCTGTGAAAATAAGCGATATTTTAGGGGAAAAACAGGGATTTCTGTGAAAATAAGCGATATTTTAGGGGAAAAACAGGGATTTCTGTGAAAATAAGCGATATTTTAGGAGAAAAACAGGGATTTCTATGAAAATAAGCGATATTTCAGGGGAAAAACAGGGATTTCTGTGAAAATAAGCGATATTTTAGGGGAAAAACAGGGATTTCTAGGAAAATAAGCGATATTTTAGGGGAAAAACAGGGATTTCTGTGCAAATAAGCGATATTTTAGGGGAAAAACAGGGATTTCTGTGAAAATAAGCGATATTTTAGGGGAAAAACAGGGATTTCTGTGAAAATAAGCGATATTTTAGGGGAAAAACAGGGATTTCTGTGAAAATAAGCGATATTTTAGGGGAAAAACAGGGATTTCTAGGAAAATAAGCGATATTTTAGGGGAAAAACAGGGATTTCTGTGAAAATAAGCGATATTTTAGGGGAAAAACAGGGATTTCTGTGAAAATAAGCGATATTTTAGGGGAAAAACAGGGATTTCTATGAAAATAAGCGATATTTTAGGGGAAAAACAGGGATTTCTGTGAAAATAAGCGATATTTTAGGGGAAAAACAGGGATTTCTGTGAAAATAAGCGATATTTTAGGGGAAAAACAGGGATTTCTGTGAAAATAAGCGATATTTTCGTGGAAAAACAGGGATTTCTGTGAAAATAAGCGATATTTTAGGGGAAAAACAGGGATTTCTGTGAAAATAAGCGATATTTTAGGGGAAAAACAGGGATTTCTAGGAAAATAAGCGATATTTTAGGGGAAAAACAGGGATTTCTGTGAAAATAAGCGATATTTTAGGGGAAAAACAGGGATTTCTGTGAAAATAAGCGATATTTTAGGGGAAAAACAGGGATTTCTGTGAAAATAAGCGATATTTTAGGGGAAAAAGAGGCATTTCTAGGAAAATAAGCGATATTTTAGGGGAAAAACAGGGATTTCTGTGAAAATAAGCGATATTTTAGGGGAAAAACAGGGATTTCTGTGAAAATAAGCGATATTTCAGGGGAAAAACAGGGATTTCTGTGAAAATAAGCGATATTTCAGGGGAAAAACAGGGATTTCTGTGAAAATAAGCGATATTTTAGGGGAAAAACAGGGATTTCTGTGAAAATAAGCGATATTTTAGGGGAAAAACAGGGATTTCTGTGAAAATAAGCGATATTTTAGGGGAAAAACAGGGATTTCTAGGAAAATAAGCGATATTTTAGGGGAAAAACAGGGATTTCTGTGAAAATAAGCGATATTTTAGGGGAAAAACAGGGATTTCTATGAAAATAAGCGATATTTTAGGGGAAAAACAGGGATTTCTGTGAAAATAAGCGATATTTTAGGGGAAAAACAGGGATTTCTGTGAAAATAAGCGATATTTTAGGGGAAAAACAGGGATTTCATGGAAAATAAGCGATATTTTAGGGGAAAAACAGGGATTTCTGTGAAAATAAGCGATATTTCAGGGGAAAAACAGGGATTTCTAGGAAAATAAGCGATATTTTAGGGGAAAAACAGGGATTTCTGTGAAAATAAGCGATATTTTAGGGGAAAAACAGGGATTTCTCTTAAAATAAGCGATATTTTAGGGGAAAAACAGGGATTTCTGTGAAAATAAGCGATATTTTAGGGGAAAAACAGGGATTTCTGTGAAAATAAGCGATATTTTAGGGGAAAAACAGGGATTTCTGTGAAAATAAGCGATATTTTAGGGGAAAAACAGGGATTTCTGTGAAAATAAGCGATATTTTAGGGGAAAAACAGGGATTTCTATGAAAATAAGCGATATTTTAGGGGAAAAACAGGGATTTCTAGGAAAATAAGCGATATTTCAGGGGAAAAACAGGGATTTCTAGGAAAATAAGCGATATTTTAGGGGAAAAACAGGGATTTCTGTGAAAATAAGCGATATTTTAGGGGAAAAACAGGGATTTCTGTGAAAATAAGCGATATTTTAGGGGAAAAACAGGGATTTCTGTGAAAATAAGCGATATTTTAGGGGAAAAACAGGGATTTCATGGAAAATAAGTAATATTTTAGGGGAAAAACAGGGATTTCTGTGAAAATAAGCGATATTTTAGGGGAAAAACAGGGATTTCTATGAAAATAAGCGATATTTTAGGGGAAAAACAGGGATTTCTGTGAAAATAAGCGATATTTTAGGGGAAAAACAGGGATTTCTGTGAAAATAAGCGATATTTTAGGGGAAAAACAGGGATTTCTGTGAAAATAAGCGATATTTTAGGGGAAAAACAGGGATTTCTGTGAAAATAAGCGATATTTTAGGGGAAAAACAGGGATTTCTATGAAAATAAGCGATATTTTAGGGGAAAAACAGGGATTTCTGTGAAAATAAGCGATATTTCAGGGGAAAAACAGGGATTTCTGTGAAAATAAGCGATATTTTAGGGGAAAAACAGGGATTTCTGTGAAAATAAGCGATATTTTAGGGGAAAAACAGGGATTTCTGTGAAAATAAGCGATATTTTAGGGGAAAAACAGGGATTTCTGTGAAAATAAGCGATATTTTAGGGGAAAAACAGGGATTTCTAGGAAAATAAGCGATATTTTAGGGGAAAAACAGGGATTTCTGTGAAAATAAGCGATATTTTAGGGGAAAAACAGGGATTTCTGTGAAAATAAGCGATATTTTAGGGGAAAAACAGGGATTTCTGTGAAAATAAGCGATATTTTAGGGGAAAAACAGGGATTTCTGTGAAAATAAGCGATATTTTAGGGGAAAAACAGGGATTTCTGTGAAAATAAGCGATATTTTAGGGGAAAAACAGGGATTTCTAGGAAAATAAGCGATATTTCAGGGGAAAAACAGGGATTTCTAGGAAAATAAGCGATATTTTAGGGGAAAAACAGGGATTTCTGTGAAAATAAGCGATATTTTAGGGGAAAAACAGGGATTTCTGTGAAAATAAGCGATATTTTAGGGGAAAAACAGGGATTTCTGTGAAAATAAGCGATATTTTAGGGGAAAAACAGGGATTTCTGTGAAAATAAGCGATATTTTAGGGGAAAAACAGGGATTTCTAGGAAAATAAGCGATATTTTAGGGGAAAAACAGGGATTTCTAGGAAAATAAGCGATATTTTAGGGGAAAAACAGGGATTTCTGTGAAAATAAGCGATATTTTAGGGGAAAAACAGGGATTTCTGTGAAAATAAGCGATATTTTAGGGGAAAAACAGGGATTTCTGTGAAAATAAGCGATATTTTAGGGGAAAAACAGGGATTTCTGTGAAAATAAGCGATATTTTAGGGGAAAAACAGGGATTTCTAGGAAAATAAGCAATATCTTAGGGGAAAAACAGGGATTTCTGTAAAAATAAGCGATATTTTAGGGGAAAAACAGGGATTTCTAGGAAAATAAGCGATATTTTAGGGGAAAAACAGGGATTTCTGTGAAAATAAGCGATATTTTAGGGGAAAAACAGGGATTTCTGTGAAAATAAGCGATATTTTAGGGGAAAAACAGGGATTTCTAGGAAAATAAGCGATATTTTAGGGGAAAAACAGGGATTTCTGTGAAAATAAGCGATATTTTAGGGGAAAAACAGGGATTTCTGTGAAAATAAGCGATATTTTAGGGGAAAAACAGGGATTTCTGTGAAAATAAGCGATATTTTAGGGGAAAAACAGGGATTTCTGTGAAAATAAGCGATATTTTAGGGGAAAAACAGGGATTTCTGTGAAAATAAGCGATATTTTAGGGGAAAAACAGGGATTTCTGTGAAAATAAGCGATATTTTAGGGGAAAAACAGGGATTTCTGTGAAAATAAGCGATATTTTAGGGGAAAAACAGGGATTTCTGTGAAAATAAGCGATATTTTAGGGGAAAAACAGGGATTTCTAGGAAAATAAGCGATATTTCAGGGGAAAAACAGGGATTTCTGTGAAAATAAGCGATATTTTAGGGGAAAAACAGGGATTTCTGTGAAAATAAGCGATATTTTAGGGGAAAAACAGGGATTTCTAGGAAAATAAGCGATATTTTAGGGGAAACACAGGGATTTCTGTGAAAATAAGCGATATTTTAGGGGAAAAACAGGGATTTCTGTGAAAATAAGCGATATTTTAGGGGAAACACAGGGATTTCTAGGAAAATAAGCGATATTTTAGGGGAAAAACAGGGATTTCTGTGAAAATAAGCGATATTTTAGGGGAAAAACAGGGATTTCTAGGAAAATAAGCGATATTTTAGGGGAAAAACAGGGATTTCTGTGAAAATAAGCGATATTTTAGGGGAAAAACAGGGATTTCTGTGAAAATAAGCGATATTTTAGGGGAAAAACAGGGATTTCTGTGAAAATAAGCGATATTTTAGGGGAAAAACAGGGATTTCTGTGAAAATAAGCGATATTTTAGGGGAAAAACAGGGATTTCTGTGAAAATAAGCGATATTTTAGGGGAAAAACAGGGATTTCTGTGAAAATAAGCGATATTTTAGGGGAAAAACAGGGATTTCTGTGAAAATAAGCGATATTTTAGGGGAAAAACAGGGATTTCTGTGAAAATAAGCGATATTTTAGGGGAAAAACAGGGATTTCTGTGAAAATAAGCGATATTTTAGGGGAAAAACAGGGATTTCTGTGAAAATAAGCGATATTTTAGGGGAAAAACAGGGATTTCTGTGAAAATAAGCGATATTTCAGGGGAAAAACAGGGATTTCTGTGAAAATAAGCGATATTTTAGGGGAAAAACAGGGATTTCTGTGAAAATAAGCGATATTTTAGGGGAAAAACAGGGATTTCTAGGAAAATAAGCGATATTTTAGGGGAAAAACAGGGATTTCTGTGAAAATAAGCGATATTTTAGGGGAAAAACAGGGATTTCTGTGAAAATAAGCGATATTTCAGGGGAAAAACAGGGATTTCTGTGAAAATAAGCGATATTTCAGGGGAAAAACAGGGATTTCTGTGAAAATAAGCGATATTTCAGGGGAAAAACAGGGATTTCTGTGAAAATAAGCGATATTTTAGGGGAAAAACAGGGATTTCTGTGAAAATAAGCGATATTTTAGGGGAAAAACAGGGATTTCTATGAAAATAAGCGATATTTCAGGGGAAAAACAGGGATTTCTGTGAAAATAAGCAATATTTTAGGGGAAACACAGGGATTTCTAGGAAAATAAGCGATATTTTAGGGGAAAAACAGGGATTTCTGTGAAAATAAGCGATATTTTAGGGGAAAAACAGGGATTTCTGTGAAAATAAGCGATATTTCAGGGGAAAAACAGGGATTTCTAGGAAAATAAGCGATATTTTAGGGGAAAAACAGGGATTTCTGTGAAAATAAGCGATATTTTAGGGGAAAAACAGGGATTTCTAGGAAAATAAGCGATATTTTAGGGGAAAAACAGGGATTTCTGTGAAAATAAGCGATATTTTAGGGGAAAAACAGGGATTTCTATGAAAATAAGCGATATTTTAGGTTAAAAACAGGGATTTCTGTGAAAATAAGCGATATTTTAGGGGAAAAACGGATTTCTGTGAAAATAAGCGATATTTTAGGGGAAACACAGGGATTTCTGTGAAAATAAGCGATATTTTCGTGGAAAAACAGGGATTTCTGTGAAAATAAGCGATATTTTAGGGGAAAAACAGGGATTTCTGTGAAAATAAGTGATATTTTCGGGGAAAACCAGGGATTTCTAGGAAAATAAGCGATATTTTAGGGGAAAAACAGGGATTTCTGTGAAAATAAGCGGTATTTTAGGGGAAAAACAGGGATTTCTGTGAAAATAAGCGATATTTTAGGGGAAAAACAGGGATTTCTGTGAAAATAAGCGATATTTTAGGGGAAAAACAGGGATTTCTAGGAAAATAAGCGATATTTTAGGGGAAAAACAGGGATTTCTGTGAAAATAAGCGATATTTTAGGGGAAAAACAGGGATTTATAAAAAAATAAGCGATATTTTAGGGGAAAAACAGGGATTTCTGTGAAAATAAGCGATATTTTAGGGGAAAAACAGGGATTTCTGTGAAAATAAGCGATATTTTAGGGGAAAAACAGGGATTTCTGTGAAAATAAGCGATATTTTAGGGGAAAAACAGGGATTTCTGGGAAAATAAGCGATATTTTAGGGGAAACACAGGGATTTCTGTGAAAATAAGCGATATTTTAGGGGAAAAACAGGGATTTCTAGGAAAATAAGCGATATTTTAGGGGAAAAACAGGGATTTCTAGGAAAATAAGCGATATTTTAGGGGAAAAACAGGGATTTCTGTGAAAATAAGCGATATTTTAGGGGAAAAACAGGGATTTCTGTGAAAATAAGCGATATTTTAGGGGAAAAACAGGGATTTCTGTGAAAATAAGCGATATTTTAGGGGAAAAACAGGGATTTCTGTGAAAATAAGCGATATTTTAGGGGAAAAACAGGGATTTCTGTGAAAATAAGCGATATTTTAGGGGAAAAACAGGGATTTCTGTGAAAATAAGCGATATTTTAGGGGAAAAACAGGGATTTCTGTGAAAATAAGCGATATTTTAGGGGAAAAACAGGGATTTCTGTGAAAATAAGCGATATTTTAGGGGAAAAACAGGGATTTCTAGGAAAATAAGCGATATTTCAGGGGAAAAACAGGGATTTCTGTGAAAATAAGCGATATTTTAGGGGAAAAACAGGGATTTCTGTGAAAATAAGCGATATTTTAGGGGAAAAACAGGGATTTCTGTGAAAATAAGCGATATTTTAGGGGAAAAACAGGGATTTCTAGGAAAATAAGTGATATTTTAGGGGAAAAACAGGGATTTCTGTGAAAATAAGCGATATTTTAGGGGAAACACAGGGATTTCTGTGAAAATAAGCGATATTTTAGGGGAAAAACAGGGATTTCTAGGAAAATAAGCGATATTTTAGGGGAAAAACAGGGATTTCTGTGAAAATAAGCGATATTTCAGGGGAAAAACAGGGATTTCTGTGAAAATAAGCGATATTTTAGGGGAAAAACAGGGATTTCTGTGAAAATAAGCGATATTTTAGGAGAAAAACAGGGATTTCTATGAAAATAAGCGATATTTCAGGGGAAAAACAGGGATTTCTGTGAAAATAAGCGATATTTTAGGGGAAAAACAGGGATTTCTAGGAAAATAAGCGATATTTTAGGGGAAAAACAGGGATTTCTGTGCAAATAAGCGATATTTTAGGGGAAAAACAGGGATTTCTGTGAAAATAAGCGATATTTTAGGGGAAAAACAGGGATTTCTGTGAAAATAAGCGATATTTTAGGGGAAAAACAGGGATTTCTGTGAAAATAAGCGATATTTTAGGGGAAAAACAGGGATTTCTAGGAAAATAAGCGATATTTTAGGGGAAACACAGGGATTTCTGTGAAAATAAGCGATATTTTAGGGGAAAAACAGGGATTTCTGTGAAAATAAGCGATATTTTAGGGGAAAAACAGGGATTTCTATGAAAATAAGCGATATTTTAGGTTAAAAACAGGGATTTCTGTGAAAATAAGCGATATTTTAGGGGAAAAACAGGGATTTCTGTGAAAATAAGCGATATTTTAGGGGAAACACAGGGATTTCTGTGAAAATAAGCGATATTTTCGTGGAAAAACCGGGATTTCTGTGAAAATAAGTGATATTTTAGGGGAAAAACAGGGATTTCTGTGAAAATAAGTGATATTTTCGGGGAAAACCAGGGATTTCTAGGAAAATAAGCGATATTTAAGGGGAAAAACAGGGATTTCTGTGAAAATAAGCGGTATTTTAGGGGAAAAACAGGGATTTCTGTGAAAATAAGCGATATTTTAGGGGAAACACAGGGATTTCTGTGAAAATAAGCGATATTTTAGGGGAAAAACAGGGATTTCTAGTGAAAATAAGCGATATTTTAGGGGAAAAACAGGGATTTCTGTGAAAATAAGCGATATTTTAGGGGAAAAACAGGGATTTCTGTGAAAATAAGCGATATTTTAGGGGAAAAACAGGGATTTCTGTGAAAATAAGCGATATTTTAGGGGAAAAACAGGGATTTCTGTGAAAATAAGCGATATTTCAGGGGAAAAACAGGGATTTCTGTGAAAATAAGCGATATTTTAGGGGAAAAACAGGGATTTCTGGGAAAATAAGCGATATTTTAGGGGAAACACAGGGATTTCTGTGAAAATAAGCGATATTTTAGGGGAAAAACAGGGATTTCTGTGCAAATAAGCGATATTTTATGTTAAAAACAGGGATTTCTAGGAAAATAAGCGATATTTAAGGGGAAAAACAGGGATTTCTGTGAAAATAAGCGATATTTTAGGGGAAAAACAGGGATTTCTATGAAAATAAGCAATATTTTAGGGGAAAAAGAGGGATTTCATGGAAAATAAGTAATATTTTAGGGGAAAAACAGGGATTTCTAGGAAAATAAGCGATATTTTAGGGGAAAAACAGGGATTTCTGTGAAAATAAGCGATATTTTAGGGGAAAAACAGGGATTTCTGTGAAAATAAGCGATATTTTAGGGGAAAAACAGGGATTTCTAGGAGAATAAGCGATATTTTAGGGGAAAAACAGGGATTTCTGTGAAAATAAGCGATATTTTAGGGGAAAAACAGGGATTTCTAGGAAAATAAGCGATATTTTAGGGGAAAAACAGGGATTTCTGTGAAAATAAGCGATATTTTAGGGGAAAAACAGGGATTTCTGTGAAGATAAGCGATATTTTAGGGGAAAAACAGGGATTTCTAGGAAAATAAGCGATATTTCAGGGGAAAAACAGGGATTTCTGTGAAAATAAGCGATATTTTAGGGGAAAAACAGGGATTTCTGTGAAAATAAGCGATATTTTAGGGGAAAAACAGGGATTTCTGTGAAAATAAGCAATATTTTAGGAGAAAAACAGGGATTTCTGTGAAAATAAGCGATATTTTAGGGGAAAAACAGGGATTTCTGTGAAAATAAGCGATATTTTAGGGGAAAAACAGGGATTTCTGTGAAAATAAGCGATATTTTAGGGGAAAAACAGGGATTTCTAGGAAAATAAGCGATATTTTAGGGGAAAAACAGGGATTTCTGTGAAAATAAGCGATATTTAAGGTTAAAAACAGGGATTTCATGGAAAATAAGCGATATTTTAGGGGAAAAACAGGGATTTCTAGGAAAATAAGCGATATTTTAGGGGAAAAACAGGGATTTCTGTGAAAATAAGCGATATTTAAGGTTAAAAACAGGGATTTCATGGAAAATAAGCGATATTTTAGGGGAAAAACAGGGATTTCTAGGAAAATAAGCGATATTTTAGGGGAAAAACAGGGATTTCTAGGAAAATAAGCGATATTTTAGGGGAAAAACAGGGATTTCTGTGAAAATAAGCGATATTTTAGGGGAAAAACAGGGATTTCTGTGAAAATAAGCGATATTTTAGGGGAAAAACAGGGATTTCTGTGAAAATAAGCGATATTTTAGGGGAAAAACAGGGATTTCTAGGAAAATAAGCGATATTTTAGGGGAAAAACAGGGATTTCTGTGAAAATAAGCGATATTTTAGGGGAAAAACAGGGATTTCTAGGAAAATAAGCGATATTTAAGGGGAAACACAGGGATTTCTGTGAAAATAAGCGATATTTAAGGGGAAAAACAGGGATTTCTAGGAAAATAAGCAATATCTTAGGGGAAAAAAAGGGATTTCTGTGAAAATAAGCCGATATTTCAGGGGAAAAACAGGGATTTCTGTGAAAATAAGCGATATTTTAGGGGAAAAACAGGGATTTCTGTGAAAATAAGCGATATTTTAGGGGAAAAACAGGGATTTCTGTGAAAATAAGCGATATTTTAGGGGAAAAACAGGGATTTCATGGAAAATAAGCGATATTTTAGGGGAAAAACAGGGATTTCATGGAAAATAAGCGATATTTCAGGGGAAAAACAGGGATTTCTAGGAGAATAAGCGATATTTTAGGGGAAAAACAGGGATTTCTGTGAAAATAAGCGATATTTTAGGGGAAAAACAGGGATTTCTGTGAAAATAAGCGATATTTTAGGGGAAAAACAGGGATTTCTGTGAAAATAAGCAATATTTTAGGAGAAAAACAGGGATTTCTGTGAAAATAAGCGATATTTTAGGGGAAAAACAGGGATTTCTAGGAAAATAAGCGATATTTCAGGGGAAAAACAGGGATTTCTGTGAAAATAAGCGATATTTTAGGGGAAAAACAGGGATTTCTGTGAAAATAAGCGATATTTTAGGGGAAAAACGGGGATTTCTAGGAAAATAAGCGATATTTAAGGTTAAAAACAGGGATTTCATGGAAAATAAGTGATATTTTAGGGGAAAAACAGGGATTTCTAGGAAAATAAGCGATATTTCAGGGGAAAAACAGGGATTTCTAGGAAAATAAGCGATATTTTAGGGGAAAAACAGGGATTTCTAGGAAAATAAGCGATATTTTAGGGGAAAAACAGGGATTTCTGTGAAAATAAGTGATATTTTAGGGGAAAAACAGGGATTTCTAGGAAAATAAGCGATATATAAGGGGAAAAACAGGGATTTCTAGGAAAATAAGTGATATTTCAGGGGAAAAACAGGGATTTCTGTGAAAATAAGCGATATTTTAGGGGAAAAACAGGGATTTCTGTGAAAATAAGCAATATTTTAGGGGAAAACCAGGGATTTCTAGGAAAATAAGCGATATTTTAGGGGAAAAACAGGGATTTCATGGAAAATAAGCGATATTTTAGGGGAAAAACAGGGATTTCTGTGAAAATAAGCGATATTTTAGGGGAAACACAGGGATTTCTGTGAAAATAAGCGATGTTTTAGGGGAAAAACAGGGATTTCTAGGAAAATAAGCGATATTTTAAGGGAAAAACAGGGATTTCTGTGAAAATAAGCGATATTTTAGGGGAAAAACAGGGATTTCTGTGAAAATAAGCGATATTTTAAGGGAAAAACAGGGTTTTCTGTGAAAATAAGCGATATTTTAGGGGAAAAACAGGGATTTCTGTGAAAATAAGCGATATTTTAGGGGAAAAACAGGGATTTCTATGAAAATAAGCGATATTTTTGGTTAAAAACAGGGATTTCTGTGAAAATAAGCGATATTTTAGGGGAAAAACAGGGATTTCTGTGAAAATAAGCGATATTTTAGGGGAAAAACAGGGATTTCTGTGAAAATAAGCGATATTTCAGGGGAAAAACAGGGATTTCTGTGAAAATAAGCGATATTTTAGGGGAAAAACAGGGATTTCATGGAAAATAAGCGATATTTTAGATGAAAAACAGGGATTTCTGTGAAAATAAGCGATATTTTCGGGGAAAAACAGGGATTTCTGTGAAAATAAGCGATATTTTAGGGGAAAAACAGGGATTTCTGTGAAAATAAGTGATATTTTAGGGGAAAACCAGGGATTTCTAGGAAAATAAGCGATATTTTAGGGGAAACATAGGGATTTCTATGAAAATATGCGATATTTTAGGGGAAAAACAGGGATTTCTGTGAAAATAAGCGATATTTTAGGGGAAAAACAGGGACTTCTATCAAAATAACTGATATTTTAGGGGAAAAACAGGGATTTCTAGGAAAATATGCGATATTTTAGGGGAAACACAGGGATTTCTGTGAAAATAAGCGATATTTTAGGGGAAAAACAGGGAATTCTAGGAAAATAAGCGATATTTCAGGGGAAAAACAGGGATTTCTAGGAAAATATGTGATATTTATTAGACTTATTGTCAGTGTTGTGGTAAGGGTTAGTGTTCAGGGTTAGGGTTAGAGAAGGGTTAGAGTTAGGGTTAGGGTTAGGGTTAGGGTTAGGGTTAGGGTTAGGATTAGGGTTAGGGTTAGGGTTATGGTTAGGGTTAGGGTTAGGGTTAGGGTTAGGGTTAGGGTTAGGGTTAGGGTTAGGGTTAGGGTTAGGGTTAGGGTTAGGGTTAGGGTTAGGGTTAGGGTTAGGGTTAGGGTTAGGGTTAGAGAAGAGTTGGGGTTAGGGTTAGGGTTAGGGTTAGGGTTACGGTTAGGGTTAGGATTAGGGTTAGAGAAGGGTTACGGTTAGGGTTAGGGTTAGGGTTAGGGTTAGAGAAGGATTAGGGTTAGGGTTAGGGTTAGGGTTAGGGTTAGGGTTAGGGTTAGAGTTAGGGTTAGGGTTAGGGTTAGGGTTAGAGAAGGATTAGGGTTAGGGTTAGGGTTAGAGTTAGGGTTAGGGTTAGGGTTAGGGTTAGGGTTAGGATTAGGGTTAGGGTTAGGGTTAGAGAAGGGTTAGGGTTAGGGTTAGGGTTAGGGTTAGGGTTAGGGTTAGGATTAGGGTTAGGGTTAGGGTTAGGGTTAGGGTTAGGGTTAGGGTTAGGGTTAGGG
>NW_026294638.1:0-5000 GCF_026119805.1 Tympanuchus pallidicinctus | reverse complement strand
GTTAGGGTTAGGGTAGGGTTAGGGTTAGGGTTAGGGTTAGGGTTAGGGTTAGGGTTAGGGTTAGGGTTAGGGTTAGGGTTAGGGTTAGGGTTAGGGTTAGGGTTAGGGTTAGGGTTAGGGTTAGGGTTAGGGTTAGGGTTAGGGTTAGAGAAGGGTTAGGGTTAGGGTTAGGGTTAGGGTTAGGGTTAGGGTTAGGGTTAGGGTTAGAGAAGGGTTAGGGTTAGGGTTAGGGTTAGGGTTAGGGTTAGGGTTAGGGTTAGGGTTAGGGTTAGGGTTAGGGTTAGGGTTAGGGTTAGGGTTAGGGTTAGGGTTAGGGTTAGATAAGGGTTAGGGTTAGGGTTAGGGTTAGGGTTAGGGTTAGGGTTAGGGTTAGGGTTAGGGTTAGGGTTAGAGAAGTGTTAGGGTTAGGGTTAGGGTTAGGGTTAGGGTTAGGGTTAGAGAAGGGTTAGGGTTAGGGTTAGGGTTAGGGTTAGGGTTAGGGTTAGGGTTAGGGTTAGAGAAGGATTAGGGTTAGGGTTAGGGTTAGGGTTAGTGTTAGGGTTAGGGTTAGGGTTAGAGAAGGGTTAGGGTTAGGGTTAGGGTTAGGGTTAGGGTTAGGGTTAGGGTTAGGGTTAGGGTTAGGGTTAGGGTTAGGGTTAGGGCTAGATAAGGGTTAGGGTTAGGGTTAGGGTTAGGGTTAGGGTTAGGGTTAGGGTTAGGGTTAGGGTTAGGGTTAGGGTTAGGGTTAGGGTTAGGGTTAGGGTTAGGGTTAGGGTTAGGGTTAGGGTTAGGGTTAGGGTTAGGGTTAGGGTTAGAGAGGGGTTAGGGTTAGGGTTAGGGTTAGGGTTAGGGTTAGGGTTAGGGTTAGGGTTAGGGTTAGGGTTAGAGAAGGGTTAGGGTTAGGGTTAGGGTTAGGGTTAGGGTTAGGGTTAGGGTTAGGGTTAGGGTTAGAGAAGGATTAGGGTTAGGGTTAGGGTTAGGGTTAGTGTTAGGGTTAGGGTTACGGTTAGAGAAGGGTTAGGGTTAGGGTTAGGGTTAGGGTTAGGGTTAGGGTTAGGGTTAGGGTTAGGGTTAGGGTTAGGGTTAGGATTAGGGTTAGGGTTAGGGTTAGATAGGGTTAGGGTTAGGGTTAGGGTTAGGGTTAGGGTTAGGGTTAGGGTTAGGGTTAGGGTTAGGGTTAGGGTTAGGGTTAGGGTTAGGGTTAGGGTTAGGGTTAGGGTTAGAGAAGGGTTAGGGTTAGGGTTAGGGTTAGGGTTAGGGTTAGGGTTAGGGTTAGGGTTAGAGAAGGGTTAGGGTTAGGGTTAGGGTTAGGGTTAGGGTTAGGGTTAGGGTTAGGGTTAGGGTTAGGGTTAGGGTTAGGGCTAGATAAGGGTTAGAGTTACAGTATATTTTCTAGGAAAAAAAGCGATATTTTAGGGGAAAAACAGGGATTTCTGTGAAAATAAGCGATATTTTAGGGGAAAAACAGGGATTTCTGTGAAAATAAGCGATATTTTAGGGGAAAAACAGGGATTTCTAGGAAAATAAACGATATTTTAGGGGAAAAACAGGGATTTCTAGGAAAATAAGCGATATTTTTGGGGAAAAACGGGGATTTCTGTGAAAATAAGCGATATTTTAGGGAAAAAAAGGGATTTCTGTGAAAATAAGCGATATTTTAGGGGAAAAACAGGGATTTCTGTGAAAATAAGCGATATTTTAGGGGAAAAACAGGGATTTCTCTTAAAATAAGCGATATTTCAGGGGAAAAACAGGGATTTCTATGAAAATAAGCGATATTTTAGGGGAAAAACAGGGATTTCTGTGAAAATAAGCGATATTTTAGGGGAAAAACAGGGATTTCTAGGAAAATAAGCGATATTTTAGGGGAAAAACAGGGATTTCTAGGAAAATTAGCGATATTTTAGGGGAAAAACAGGGATTTCTGTGAAAATAAGCGATATTTTAGGGGAAAAACAGGGATTTCTAGGATAATAAGCGATATTTTAGGGGAAAAACAGGGATTTCTAGGAAAATAAGCGATATTTTAGGGGAAAAACAGGGATTTCTAGGAAAATAAGCGATATTTTAGGGGAAAAACAGGGATTTCTGTGAAAATAAGCGATATTTTAGGGGAAAAACAGGGATTTCTAGGAAAATAAGCGATATTTTAGGGGAAAAACAGGGATTTCTGTGAAAATAAGCGATATTTTAGGGGAAAAACAGGGATTTCTAGGAAAATAAGTGATATTTTAGGGAAAAAACAGGGATTTCTGTGAAAATTAGCGATATTTTAGGGGAAAAACAGGGATTTCTGTGAAAATAAGCGATATTTTAGGGGAAAAACAGGGATTTCTAGGAAAATAACTGGTATTTCTGGGGAAAAACAGGGATTTCTAGGAAAATAAGCGATATTTTAGGGGAAAAACAGGGATTTCTGTGAGAGTAAGCGATATTTTATGTTAAAAACAGGGATTTCTGTGAAAATAAGCGATATTTTAGGGGAAAAACAGGGATTTCTGTGCAAATAAGCGATATTTTATGTTAAAACAGGGATTTCTGTGAAAATAAGCGATATTTCAGGGGAAAAACAGGGATTTCTGTGAAAATAAGCGATATTTTAGGGGAAAAACGGGGATTTCTGTGAAAATAAGCGATATTTTAGGGGAAACACAGGGATTTCTGTGAAAATAAGCGATATTTTAGGGGAAAAACAGGGATTTCTAGGAAAATAAGTGATATTTTAGGGGAAAAGCAGGGATTTCTAGGAAAATAAGCGATATTTCAGGGGAAAAACAGGGATTTCTGTGAAAATAAGCGATATTTTAGGGGAAAAACAGGGATTTCTAGGAAAATAAGCAATATTTTAGGGGAAAAACAGGGATTTCTATGAAAATAAGCGATATTTTAGGGGAAAAACGGGGATTTCTGTGAAAATAAGCGATATTTTAGGGGAAAAACAGGGATTTCTGTGAAAATAAGTGATATTTTAGGGGAAAAACAGGGATTTCTGTGAAAATAAGCGATATTTTAGGGGAAAAACAGGGATTTCTGTGAAAATAAGCGATATTTCAGGGGAAAAACAGGGATTTCTAGGAAAATAAGCGATATTTTAGGGGAAAAACAGGGATTTCTAGGAAAATAAGCGATATTTTAGGGGAAAAACAGGGATTTCTGTGAAAATAAGCGATATTTTAGGGGAAACACAGGGATTTCTAGGATAATAAGCGATATTTTAGGGGAAAAACAGGGATTTCTAGGAAAATAAGCGATATTTTAGGGGAAAAACAGGGATTTCTAGGAAAATAAGCGATATTTTAGGGGAAAAACAGGGATTTCTGTGAGAATAAGCGATATTTTAGGGGAAAAACAGGGATTTCTAGGAAAATAAGCGATATTTTAGGGGAAAAACAGGGATTTCTGTGAAAATAAGCGATATTTTAGGGGAAAAACAGGGATTTCTAGGAAAATAAGTGATATTTTAGGGAAAAAACAGGGATTTCTGTGAAAATTAGCGATATTTTAGGGGAAAAACAGGGATTTCTGTGAAAATAAGCGATATTTTAGGGGAAAAACAGGGATTTCTAGGAAAATAACTGGTATTTCAGGGGAAAAACAGGGATTTCTAGGAGAATAAGCGATATTTTAGGGGAAAAACAGGGATTTCTGTGAGAGTAAGCGATATTTTAGGGGAAAAACGGGGATTTCTGTGAAAATAAGCGATATTTTAGGGGAAAAACAGGGATTTCTGTGCAAATAAGCGATATTTTATGTTAAAAACAGGGATTTCTAGGAAAATAAGCGATATTTTAGGGGAAAAACAGGGATTTCTGTGAAAATAAGCGATATTTCAGGGGAAAAACAGGGATTTCTGTGAAAATAAGCGATATTTTAGGGGAAAAACAGGGATTTCTGTGAAAATAAGCGATATTTCAGGGGAAAAGCAGGGATTTCTAGGAAAATAAGCGATATTTCAGGGGAAAAATAGGGATTTCTGTGAAAATAAGCGATATTTTAGGGGAAAAACAGGGATTTCTAGGAAAATAAGTGATATTTTAGGGGAAAAACAGGGATTTCTAGGAAAATAAGCGATATTTTAGGGGAAAAACAGGGATTTCTCTGAAAATAAGCGATATTTTAGGGGAAAAACAGGGATTTCTGTGAAAATAAGCGATATTTTAGGGGAAAAACAGGGATTTCTAGGAAAATAAGCGATATTTTAGGGGAAAAACAGGGATTTCTATGAAAATAAGCGATATTTTAGGGGAAAAACAGGGATTTCTGTGAAAATAAGCGATATTTTAGGGGAAAAACAGGGATTTCTAGGAAAGTAAGCGATATTTTAGGGGAAAAACAGGGATTTCTGTGAAAATAAGCGATATTTTAGGGGAAAAACAGGGATTTCATGGAAAATAAGCGATATTTCAGGGGAAAAACAGGGATTTCTAGGAAAATAAGCGATATTTTAGGGGAAAAACAGGGATTTCTAGGAAAATAAGCGATATTTTAGGGGAAAAACAGGGATTTCTGTGAAAATAAGCGATATTTTAGGGGAAAAACAGGGATTTCTAGGAAAATAAGCGATATTTTAGGGGAAAAACAGGGATTTCATGGAAAATAAGCGATATTTTAGGGGAAAAACAGGGATTTCTAGGAAAATAAGCGATATTTCAGGGGAAAAACAGGGATTTCTAGGAAAATAAGCGATATTTTAGGGGAAAAACAGGGATTTCTAGGAAAATAAGCGATATTTTAGGGGAAAAACAGGGATTTCTGTGAAAATAAGCGATATTTTAGGGGAAACACAGGGATTTCTAGGATAATAAGCGATATTTTAGGGGAAAAACAGGGATTTCTAGGAAAATAAGCGATATTTTAGGGGAAAAACAGGGATTTCTAGGAAAATAAGCGATATTTTAGGGGAAAAACAGGGATTTCTGTGAGAATAAGCGATATTTTAGGGGAAAAACAGGGATTTCTAGGAAAATAAGCGATATTTTAGGGGAAAAACAGGGATTTCTGTGAAATAGCGATATTTTAGG